>NC_061864.1:38553360-38640377 GCF_907164915.1 Impatiens glandulifera | reverse complement strand
AGTAGAATAGCTCATCATCTTCGGAACTCATAGACGCCATAATCATCGTCAATTAGAGAACCGGTTCATGAGAAAGGAAGAAAAGGAAAATTAGATGAAGAATTCACTACGGTTCGAGATTTCGGTAGGCAGTTTCCGTTTGGGAATTTCGTATCTTTATTAAGGCATCTTCATATTGATCTTTGATGATATCTTCCTTGCGATAGTGAGTTTTACAGAAGTCTTCGCTACGATCTGGAGAGGATAGAAGTCTTCGCTACAATCTGGAGAGGATATGGTGCTCGTCTGAAAGACTACTTAATAGTGTCTTTTCCGACGACTAAAATTTACAAAATCCGGTGAGATTAGAACATTGGATTTGAGGCTAGTCAAAACCTATCCTCTTACTAGATAGATTAAATCTACTTAAGTACTTCAAGCAACTAGGCTAAACCAATTCATCAAACGACATTTAAACAATTTAATAAAACTAAAAATTTACTTATTGTACTGATCATATGTTATCTTACCATCGATGTACATAATGGACGACTGATATATGTACTGGAGTCAAAGTATATAAGGAACTTACCTTAATGTGCAAAATAAAGAATAAGAAATGGAGAAGAAGAGTTCACTGGAGAATATGTAGTTCTCATAGGAATCACCTTCAAAGCGTTCTTGATTATGTCTAACTAGCTCTCAATTGTGATATTCTCTCGAACGTGCTCTAGATTTTTTTAAAATGATAAACCGTACCTCAAATGAATGAGTTATATCCTTAAATACCCTTAGGAAAGGGTATTATTGGAATTCGAGATTTTAGGAGACTGATAACTCGGTAAACGAGTTGAAGCTTGGGTGTTGCTTGTTATCAGTTGAATGACAACTCAAATATCTTTCTAATCGTAACCCACTTGCACTAAATGGTCAAGTATGTTAAAATATAAGAATTTCCAAAGTAATATCAAGCTTCATTTTGCTCCAGGATTGAAGTTGTTGTGATTGCATCTTGTTGTCGGGTTGCCTAGACCACCTTAACCATCAAATAGAAACTCGGGACTGGTACCATTCGATCATGTTGTGTATTAGCTTTCCAATCATAGATAGTAAACCTAATATAAAGCACTTTTTTGTCAAGTTTTGAATTTTTATTTTGATCCTATTTTGTTCGGATTGTCTTGCACCGCCGATCTCTTGGGGTTAAGAAGTTCGATTATAATTTTCATTCAAACGAGGCCTTATAGAAGACCCTTGAAATTTTCTAAAACATCCAATATCATCTAAAATCATCGAGTATAGAGATATGGGTTCATTTTTTAGTTTGGTGATCTTTGTTAAACCTCCATAATCAAACCAATGCCAAAACTAGCATTTTTGGGCCTTTTTCAAATATAGAGCGTCGGATATTAGCATGAAGTCACCATATTATTTTAAATAAGCCTAGACGGACGAGAGCTTCTTCTATTGAGTTCCGCCGACTCATTCTTGACCCGACCAATTTGACTATATTTTCACACTTTTGCCCTTTCAAAGCCTCCTAAACAAAATTGTCAATAAAAATATTATACTCAAAAATCTTAATTTTTCGAACTCGTTAATCAGAACGTATCAAGCACCCAAATTCCAATATCTTATGAAAATTAGCGTTTGGATGTAAAAAAGCCTAAAAATAAGTGTTAGGTATATTTTTTCCAACAATAAAATTATACTCAAAATTCATGATTTTCCAAACTAGTCAATCTGAAGGTGTTGGATCATCTCAAGCTTGAGTGGTTTTGGAAATTGGCATTAAGACCGATATTCAATGGTTGTCATTTTGCGCAAATTCTCAAAAGTATTACTGAGGTTTGTATTCTTGGTCCAATAATCAAGTATGATCATCATATTAGATCAGGCTGGTTCATTTTAATTTTGAGGTGTGTACAAAATGTCCCTCTTGAACAAAGTTTGGAGAAAACAACATCTTTGTAAATCCAATATGTAAATATTTTTCTTGAGAAAAAAAAAAGACCACTTGGAGTCGTACATTTTCCGTTCTGCCTAATCTTACTTGGGGAACATATGCTTAAAGAATCATGCGTCATTGTAGTGAAGTTCGTGCAAAGTACCTATAAGAAGTGTTAATACATGCAAGCATAATTTAAATGTATTTAAAGTATGGGTACAAAACTTGTTGCATTTTGATTTCTTGTAGGATCGTAACAAGGTATTCTCATATAGAGACTCCACATACATCCAAAATTGTTTTAAATTTTGGAGTCCAAAATTGTTTTAAATTGTTAACAGAAATGAATAGAAAATTTTCCCACATAAACAAACATGAAATATAATTAGAAAATCTAATAAACACAATATCGATATTAGACTATATAAATCATGAAGTTTACTATTATGCCACCAAAATTTCTCAAACCTTGAAAAACTTCAATTTCTCTGTCGCATTTTGCAAAAATATGAAATTCTTGAATTTATTTATCGTATTCTGTATAAGTGTGAAACCTTTCAATTTCTTTGTCGTATTCGGTTAATTTGTGAAAATCTTTTATTTTTTATGTCTTAATTTGTATATGTATGAAATTAATATATTTAATTTAAATTAGTAATAAATCCGTATACTTATTATTGCGTGAATGTAGGTTTAAGTTTGAGACTTCATTATTATTTAAAAGATAATTAATTTAATTTTCTTTTGTAATGATTAATTTTGATAGTATATATTTTGTGAGTGCAAGTAAATGGAGGTTGATTGTTAATAATTATAAATATTAAATATTGGGGTTAAACTTACATTAAACCAAATATTATATTTAAACTATTTAGAATAATAAACAAATTTGAAAGTGAGGCTATCTAACCAACTTAGAATATATTTTTCAAATGAATTTATTTGTTTATATACTTTAATATTTAAATAATAAATCAATATTTTATTCTTGTATAGTAATATAAAAAATTAATTAGTTAGGTAACTACAATATTTGAAATATTTATTAAAGATGCTTACAAATTTTGGATAGCAATAAACATTTATTTGTTTTATTTATTTCAGGAATATCTATTATTAGTGGAGAAATATTTGTTACTAAAAAAATAGATTATATAAAAAAATTCAAAATATTAAATTAATAGAATAACATTATTTATTGATTATTTTTATATTGGAAAGAGAGAAATGCACAAACTCCTTACATATATTATGTGAAAATATTTATGTATAAATAATGTAATATGATCTTCCTATACACAAGAAATTAATGATTTTTGGTATCTTATAAATGGGTAAAAGTATAATTAGAAAAATTGCTTTTATATCTTGGATTATGAACTTTTATTTATTAGCTCTAACAATTGAGACCACTTTAATTTTTCTTATGTTTAATTTGATAAATTTTTTATAGTAGGAATTATAATATACTAATTAGCAAGAGAGATATTACACTATTTTTAATATTTTTTCAAAATTATTCCTTATTTTTAACTTGAAATAAAAAATTATTACTTAATATTTTATAAACTCTAATTCAAACTAACATTTAAAAAGAGTTAAAATATTATTTTAAATGAAAATTAAATATTATAAAATTAGTATTATTGTATTGTAATATTTTTAGCACTTTATACACGTAATCATTTATTTTTTAAACAATCATATATTAAAATTTAATTAATTAATTAAATCACATATTTATTAAAAGTAAGTTTTTGAATTTCAAATTCTATATAATGGACGAATGGTTCTCTTCTTGATTTGTTTTCAATTTTTTGATTAAAAAATATTATTCCATATTTATAATAAAAGTTTCAAATTAATATAAGCACAAATTTCAAAATTTATTTTATCTAAACTTATAAATATAATTGTTCAGCATTAATATAAAAAATGAATAATAGTAAATGAAACATTTTACTTCTAAATTATCCGGAGTATTTTAAACAATATAACAAAGAAGAAATAATAAACAAAATTAATGTAAATACAAATAGCTCCACGTTTTACAACATAATACGAGGAATGAGCCTGACCTGCATCATTAAGATTCTTTAAGTCCTTATTCTCGATTATTTTTGTTTATATCAAATTACAATTAATCCTCAAAATCATTTCATAAGACTCCACTCCATCCCTCCCAAAGAAATCATGATGTTGACACAATCACTCATATTTAAGAAACTTATTAAATGTAGAGTAGAACACAAATTAATACAATAAAGTTATTATTAAGAAATAAAAAGTTAGACATGAAATACAATAAAAAAAATACAAGTTGTTGAAATTTATAAAACGATATGTATTAATATTAAGTTATATGTTTATGATTGTTTATATAGAGATATCACAAATTAGTTTGATTAAGATATATATGAATGGGATGTTTTCAAACATCAAACACATGCATATAAAAAACTTACTAACTTATAATAAGTCTATATAAGAAATCATAAATATGTAACTTTTTATTGATACTTTTTACCTATCATAAACTTCGAAAACATATTTATGTTTTGTATTATTCGTCTAAACTGCAAAATACTTGTATATTAATGTTGTATATTAATGTTTGATAAAATCATTACTAATATGCCACTCTTTAATTATTTTAATTAATAAAATCTTTTAAAAATAATAAACGGAAACAATTTAATTGACTAAAACAAGATAAAGAGTACGAATATGTTTTTCTCGAGAATTAATTGTGTCTATCAGATGTTGATTCTAAGAATGAAAAAATCGTTCCATTAAGAAAGTACAAAGTAAATTTACTTTACACTGAAAGAAGACAATTTAAATAAATTAATTTACAATATTTCTGATTTTATGTAGTGAATATAATAAAATTACAAACATCAACATCAAAATAGTGATTGAAAATAAAAATAAAATTTATAATGAATGAGGAGTTAGAGAAGATGGGAGTATAGGAAGAAAGTTAAAACAACTTCTATATTTATATAGTTCTATTGCTCTAGATACTGAATTTGTATTAAAATAATATAATAAATAAAAATAAAAATTGTATTAATCTTGTTGTAATCCTACTGGAATTTTAGAAATAATTTAGACTGGATTTTAGAAATAACTTTTACCTGATTTTAGAAAGAACTTTTATGTATAATATAAAATATAATTTATGTAATTAATTAATAAAAAAAATAAACTCTTTATTTAGATAAATAAAAATTTAATATTTTAGATTTATTTCCTTAAATATCTCATACAAGATATATTTAAAATTTTTGATTAATTTTCATCTATAACTCCTAAAATAATTTTTTATATAGTACACATCTATTTTCAAATATCATTGTGCTATATAAAAAACAAAATATTTAATACTATTAAACACCATAAATTAACATAAAGAAAAAGTGACTTATATTTTTATTTTGGAAATGAAATATTTGATAACATATTAATATTATATATATATATATATATATATATAAATAGTGAATGTCAATTTTTTTTTATTATACTCAAATAGAAACATATTTAATCGGAAAATTTTGAAATTGAGATTTAAAGTATTTTAAAATTAAGTGTTTCTTTTTTAGAATTATTTTAAAATGTAAAAAGTTTATTTAATGTAATAGAAATATTATATGTCAAACCTTAGAATACAAATATTAATATTATATATTAAATTTAATTGAAGATTTTTTAAAATAATTAGTAGAAAAAAAAACTTTGGTGTACTTATTGGTTATCTTTATATATCATTGAGAAAAAAATTTAAATTAAATTAATAAACTAATAAATTAAAAAAAAACTAGTAATATAGAATCATCTTTGTCATGAAGTCCAAAATTTAAATTGTTAACTGAAATGAATAAAATAATCTCCTACTTGAACAAACATGAAATATAATTATAAAATCTAATTAATTAAAGTTTTAAGGTATATGTCTATAAGTTATAAAAAATAATTACAAATAGATAGAATAAAGTTATATGTGGTTTAGAATTAAAGCTTATTAAAATTGAGAAAATATGCTTAAAACATTAAAATCACAAACATGGTAAAATCTAATAAACACAATATCGATATTAGACTATATATATCATGAAGTTTACTATTATGCTACCAAAATATCTCAAACCTTGAAACATTTCAATTTCTTTGTCGTATAATGCAAAAATGTGAAATTCTTATATTTATTTGTCGTATTCTGTATGAGTGTGAAATTCTTCAATTTCTTTGTCATATTCGGTATATTTGTGAAAATTTTTAATTTTGTTTATGTCTTAATTTGTATAGGATATTAATATATTTTATTTAAATTAGTAATATATCCGTATACTTATTGCGTGAATGTAGGGTAAGTTTGAGACTTCATTATTATTTAAAAAATTATTAATTTAATTTTGTTTTGTAATGATTAGTTTTGATAATATATATTTTGTGAGAGAAAATAAACGGAGGGTTTTTTAGTTTTTTTGGTGTTAATAGTTGATCTTTTTTAAAACATGAAAGGATTAATTACAAAATTATAAGATTATAAATATTAAATATTGTATTTAAACTTACATTAAACCAGATATTAAATATATTTCTTAAATAAATTTATTTGTTTATAAACTTTAATATTTAAATAATAAATCAATGTTTTATTTTTGTATAGTAATATAAAACATTAATTAGTTTGGTAACTACTTTGAAATATTTATTAAAGATGCTTACAAATTTTGGATAGCATTTTAATTATTTTAGGAATATCTCTTATTGGTGGTGAAATATTTGTTATGATTTTAATTTAAATGGTGAAATTTAAAATATTTATTACTAAAAAAATAGGTTATATTAAATAAGTAAAAATATTAAAATAATAGAATAACATTATTTATTATTATTTTTATATTGCAAATAGAAAAATGCACACACTCATTACAAATATAATGTGAACATATTTAGGTATAAATAATGTAATATGATCTTCTTATACACAATATGGGTAAAATTATAATTTGTAAAATTGCTCATATATCTTGAATTATGGACTTTTATTTATTAGCTGAAACAATTGAGATCACCTTAATTTTTCATATCTTTAATTTGATATAAATTGTTTATTGTAGAAATTATAATATACTAATTATGAATGAGATATTACACTATTTTTAATCATTTTGCAATTATTTTCCTTATTTTTAGTTTGAAATAAAAAAACTATTATTTAATATTTTATAAACTCTAATTAAAACTAACATTTAAAAAGATTTAATAATTTATATTAAATTAGATTTAAATATTATAAAATTAATATTCTTGTATTGTAGTATTTTTACCACTTTATACACATAATCATTTAATTTTTGAACAATCATATATTAAAATCAAATTAGTTAATTAAATCACATATTTATTAAAAGTAATTTTTTGGAATTTCAAATTCTATGTAATGGAAGAATGGTTATTCTATTTTTGATTTGCTTTTAAATTTTTGATTAAAAAAACATTATTCCATATTTAAAATACAAGTTTTAAATTAATATGTGCACAAAGTTTAAAATTTATTTTATCTGAACTTATAAATTTAATTGTTTAGCATTAATATAATCTTATTTAGAGAGAACTACTATTAATCTAAATTGAACAACAATAACCAATATTTATAAAATTAATATAGAGGATTGATAAAAAATGAATAATAGTAAATGAAACATTTTACTTCTAAATTACCCAGAGTATTTTAAACGATATAACAAAGAAGAAATAATAAACAAAATTAATGTAAATAAAAATATTTCTACGTTTTACAACATAACATTAGGAATGAGCTTGTCCTGCATCATTAAGATTCTTAAAGTCCTCATTCTCAATCATTTTTTTTTATATCAAATTCCAATTAATCCGCAAAATCATTTCATAAGACTCCACTCCATCCCTCCTAAAAAAATCATGATGCTCTTCAATCAATAACACAATCACTCGTATTTAAGAATCTTATTAGACCAAGTGTACTTAAGTTAAAAACAGAACAATAATTCAGACAATAATGTTATTATTAAGAAATAAAAAGGTTGACATGAAATACAATAAAAAAAATACAAGTTGTTGATGTTTATAAAATGATATGTATTAATATTAAATTATATGTCTATGATGGTTTATATAGAGATATCACAAATTAGTTTGATTAAGATATTAATGAATTAGATGTTTACAAACATCAAACACAAGTATATAAAAATCTTACTAATTTATAATAAGTCTATATAAGACATCATAAACATGTACCTTATTATTAATACTTTCTACCTATTATAAATCTCGAAACACATATTTATTTTTTATTTTTCGTCTAAAATGGAAAATTCTTGCCTACTAATGATTGATAAAATCATTACTAAGAGAACGCGTCAGGAATCAGAACATACTAAGAGAGAAACCTCTGGAGATTTGACGGCATGATCGGCACGAACGACACGATTGGCACGATCAGTACGAACGGAAAAACAGCACGATCGGCACGGTATCAAGGTCACGGTTTCTCTTATTGTGGTCGCGATTGCAGTCGCTCAAAGTCGTTTGTCAATTCAAGAACATATGCACAATCGACACGATTGTCATAATCGACATGATCAGCACGATCGACACAATCAGCACGAATGGTACGGTACGAATCTAATAACTAGGTCGTTTATTCATCTGCAAAGCTTGGTTAGAATGTTAGGGTTTCTAGTTTACCCTGTTCTATAATAGTTAGGGTTTCTAGTGTATCATATTTTGTGATTGCCCTGTTTTGTTGTTCTGTTTTACTATTCATCAAAATGGGAAGAAAGAAAAGCAATAAGAATAAGGAAGTCAGAGAATTTGTGATGGAAGGTTTAAGGGAGGTAATTGAAAAAGAAATCGATAGAATTGCTTAAGAAATTATCAATGAAAAAATTGGAATGCAGCAAATGTAAAGAACCAATTACTGATATAAATTCTGAAGAAAATGCAGTAGGAAAACAGGGGAAAAATGAAGGAATATGGAAGGTTAAGTATAATGAAAGAACAAACCTCTTTGGACTTAAAAATCAAATAAAAAAGATATTGATGCATGCAAAGAAAGGAGAGATTGTGCTCAACAAAGAGAATATACAGCAAACAACCGTCCAATTGAATATACATTATCTTTAAGATTGGAACCTACTAAAGAAGGAAAAATACGAAAAGATAGTAAACTGGTCAGTGGAAATAATGAGGGAGCTAATGAAGTCCCTCAAATCAAATATCTATACTATCAGGAGCAATTCCAACTGAAAGGTAAATGAAGTCTGGAAAAAAATGCAGAAAAGAAAGCAGAAGATCATTCATACAAAGGTCAAATCTACTTGAGTAATTTTAAAATAAAAGTTGAGATTCTCAACTCTCCTTTCGAATTTAAATTACCCACTTAAAGTGGAGGAGAAATGCGTAAATATGGGAAAATGTAGTTATTAGGAACTATATAAGAAAGAGTTGTGTATCTTTTCCAAACACTAAGGAATCACTAATGAAACAATCGGAGCAGAAGGGACTAGAGAAGGTTTCTACAAACATCCATGATCTCTATTTTCTACAATTCAAAAAAGGAACGAACTTGGAAGATATTCTGAAAATTGGGCAAACTTATATTAGATCCAACTGTATAAAGTTGGAGAGATAGTTTGAAGAATTGAACTTTCGAAGAAAGCCAAAGGAAATAACCTAAATATGGATCAAACTTAGGAACATCCTAGCACACATGTATAATGCAGAAGCTCTAAGTCACTTTACTAGTATATTAGGGAAACCATTATATATGGACCCAATTACAGGAAGGAGAGCACCTTACTTTTGCTAGAATAAGTATTGAAGTGCATCCTTAAAGTACACTGCCAAAAAAACATGTCAGTTGTTGATAGGAATGGAAAGCCCACAATCATAGTAATCTCATATGAATGGAGGCCAAATTGGTGTACTTTCTGCAATACTTTCCAACATGTTAGTACTAAATGTGAAAAAGCAATTGAGGAAGAACAGAAAATAATGAAAGCATGGGAAGTAAAAAAGTAGGAAAATGAATCAAAAGAATCAAGAATGGGAGAGCATATTGTGGAAGTTAAGGATATTAATAAAAAGGACAAAATGAGGAAAATGCAGAGGAAGAAAGTAAGAAGGATTCTAAGAAAAAGGAAAGGAGCGAAAGAAATAAAGTAAAGGGAATCAAGGTGAAGAGGAAAATGAAATTTTCTGTAATGCGAAGAATCAAGATGGAAATGGAAGATGAACCTCAAGTTGTTGTTGAGGAAACTCAAGAGAAAAACAACCAGAATTTCAAAGCTGAAACAGAGAATTCTAATGCCGATAAAGAAGATTCCAAAACCGGTGTGGAGTTTGAAGCCGAAGCTGGAGATAGTGAAGACAAGAATACATGAATTCAAGTTGAAGATAACAAAGGTAAAAGCCCTAAAATTCTCAGAAATAATTCTTTCTATCAAATCAGAACGGGCTCGTACAAAGAGAAAATTCAAAATGATAATCAACAATACTCATCATCCTCTTCAATACAATCTCCTTTTATCGTTACATAAAGAGGAAGAGGAAGAGGAAGAGGAAGGAAGAGGAAGAGGAAGAGGAAGAAGAAGAAGGAAGGGGAAGAATGCATCTCAATGAAAATAGATGGCATGCGATACCAGGCTGGGATGGTTAAGTTTGAATGTAGTCTTTTCTATTTATAATCTCTATTTTTTAGAATGTATGAATGCTACTAATCAGATTTTTAGGGTCTTTTTATTGTCATCCTTAATCATAGTTAGGGTTTGTCTATCTTTGATTTCTTACCCTCCCACTTTTGGGATTTTAATGAAATAGTTTTAACCGTTTTTCCAAAAAAAATTCATTACTAATATGCCCCCTGTTTAACTATTTTAAATAATAAAGTCTTTTAAAAATAAGAGAGTAGTGTTAATAAACGAAATCAATTTAATTGACTAAAACAAGATAAAGAGTACGAATATGTTTTTCTCGAGGAATAATTGTGGCCATCTGATGTTGATTCTAGGAATGAAAAAATTGTTCCATTAAAATTTATTTCATGCTGAAAGAAGAAAATTTAATTAAATTAATATACAATATTTCTTATTTTATGTAGTAATTATAATAAAATTAAAAGCATCAAAATATTGATTGAAAAAAATAAATTAAAATTCATAATGAATGACTGATGAAGGATCTAGAGAAGACGACAGTATGAAGACTTTATATTTATATAGTTCTATAAATGCTTCTAGATACTTGAATTTAAATTAAAATATTATAATAAATAAAAATAAAAATTGTATTAATCTTGTTGTAATTCTACCTGCATTCTAGAAATAACTTTTATGTATAATATAAAATATGATTTAAGTAATTAATTAATAAAAAAACCTAACCGATGTGAAGATAGGTGTGATAGATTGTTGTGGCAGTTGTGACGAGAATGACTGATCCTGAACAAATTTGTTAATACTGTCAACTGTAATATTACTTGTTGAAAAGTAGCATTCATTTCAGCAAACTCAGTCGGATATACCGTATCAACCCTTGGAGTTCCTACGGCCATTTTTTGGAGCACAAAACGTCCAGTTTTAGGGTGTCTTCTTCGCGGTGCCGTACTATTCAAAGTGGTTGACAGACTCCGATCACGTAGAGATTGAAATTGTAAAAACAAAAGAAAATGTATATACAAATAATATGACTTAGCATGAACATCTAAGTATTTTATATATTTTCTTTATGGACCTCCGATTTTATATAGTTCAAAATTTCGGAGTCCATATTACATTGTTTTGAGAATTCCATCAACTATATCTACTGGTTTGTAAATCCTTTGGCTTACAATAGTGGTAAAGCTTAAATTTTCCGCCTTTTTTACTTATTGGGAGAACGAGTCCTACTACAGCAAGTAGAGGTGATGGAACCTTGGTTCTCTTCTTCTTTTTGGTGGAGGTACTCTTTCATGATTTGGTCTAAATAATCTTTTCGGTCTTTCAGGATACCCATCTTGACAACATCATTATAATTTTTGAGGTAGCTTGCTTAAGTATTATGGTCAATAGGCCTCTCTATTGCAACGACACAATCACGATAAGGAGGCATAAAATCTCGTGCAAATAGTTTTAACAACTCGCTAGTATAGTAGGAGGTGACCCACTCAAGACCCATAAGTACAATTATGGGTTTATCATCCATCAGATAAGCCATGTTCTTAATGGGTAGGAGATAACGGATAGAATCATTATCATGGATCGACGCTTCTAGTGTGAAACTTCTAATGCGTTGGCATTGGATGGAGGCACACATCTCACTATCGGGAACTAGGGGAGGTATGCACTCCATCTTCTTTAAATGACACACATAGAGAATGATGGATGCTCATCTCTTACTTAAGTAGTAGGTAAAATAAGATTTATTTAGTCCTAGCAATGTTTCAGCTAGGATAATTCTAGTGGGATCCTTATTTCCTTCCTTAAGGTGATAAGCCACTTCTAGTATCTTGGTGGATGGTAGGCGGTTGCATGATGGGGTGAGGAGAAAGTGGGCCATCATGATCGTCATGGTGAACATGCCAATACTGAAATTAAGCGGAATATCTACGCCCCGAGTTTCCATCTTTATCCAGCATGAAAGATCCATGTATGTTCTTGCCAGGATCTTGTTCGTCGTGGTCTTTGTATACCCAAACTCATCATGAATGAGGCACATGAGGGACATGGATTCGGTAAAAGGCTTGAACCTTAGGATATTCTTGTTATTGATCATCATAATAGCTTTAAACTGTTTGATAGTCGGGAAGATCGGGCAATCTCTTATGATAAAGTTCATGTGTATTGGATCCCACTTCCACTGCATCTCCATCATAAAATTATGATGGATTTGGAAGTGAGTATTCTTGAGGGTGACGTTTAGGCTGTGACCTTGGTAGTCCCATTACGTTTCGTGGAAGTGGTGGTTCCAAAGGAACATATCTTCATTCTCTATTAGGGACATTCTATGGTCATATAATCACTTGACAAACATGTTGTTTGATTCTTAAAGATGTTCATTATATCTATTATATATGTATGCATGTATAATAAATAAGCACAGATAAGTTGACTTGTCACAATTCTGATGTTTGGGGATGTCAAACAATGGTTGTATAAAATATCTGGGTTTTGTGTGGTAAGGTTTTGTTGAGGTTTAGTTTGGAATTTTCCCCCACCGTCACTAAGGTTGCATCTTAACGGATGTATCAAAGACAAAGGAGGGAATCAATTACGGGTTCCTAGGTTTTACTCACGCAACATCTCTCGGTCACAGACCGGTATGATCAATCTTCACTTAATTCGTAGAAGTATAGAGTTCCAACAAGTACTTCTTCAGATACTACTGGGTGGTGTACCCGTTTGGTTACTAGCAACTATTAAGATAAAGTCTAGGTACCCTTTGAGTGATGAATCCTTCAAGGTGGACGATTATGAGAGCTTGATATTTTATAAATAAAAATTAATACATCTACAGTTTAATTATAAATCAACGTTCCACAGTAGAGTCGCCAAAAATTTATATGCGCCCTTTCCATTGGTATCGGCCCTAATGCGGTTCCTCCGATTTTTTTAGGTTCTGATTTAAATGTTAGACCGGACTGAGTTGATCAAAGGTACCCAAATATAGCCTCAATTTACACGCCAAAAATATTTTTTAAGTAAAATATTTTTTAAGAAAATGATTTGTACAAAAATGTAGCTTTAGCGCTTAGTTTAGAAATTTAAAAACAAATATTTTTGATGTAACGTATAAAAACATAATAACACTAGAGTTTCCATAAGGGGTCCATTGTTTATTTAAGCTTGGGAAAGGCTTCGCGCTATGTCCTCTACACCTGTTGAAAATAATTTAATTTTTTAAAAATCTTAGATAGCTAAAAATTTATTTATAACATTTATTTTCTCAAATTATAAATTTGGGTGTTTTAAAAAGGGTAAATTTGGGTTACATAAATAATTGTACAAAATTATTTAAAGGTGGCGTACATATGATTGCGTGTTATACAAGATTGAGTAAAAACCCTGAAAAATATCAGAAAAAGATGTTCGTGTTTAAAAATAAACTCTAAATGACGCTTTAGTCAAAATATTTATGATTGGGGTCCCAAAAATAATTTAGGGATTGGAAAAATAGAACCAAACAGGCCTTAGGATCGGAGTCCCAAGACTTGGGTCCATTTTCATCGGTCAAGGACCGGAGAGGCTCTGCGTAGATCGAGGGAGCTCTCTGTCGAGGCTCGGGACCATTGGGCGAAGGATAGAAGAGGCTCGGTCTATGTGCAAAAACTTACCGGTCATGGACTAGCCTGGGTCTATGTTTCTTGTCCTACATTTTGGATACTCGGTCCTAGAGTTGGACCTCTTGGTCCAAGAATTTAGGAGTCTCGGTCCTAGGTCACATATATCAGTCCTAGTCAAAAATACTCAATTGGATTTTTCGGTCCTAGCTCAAGAACACCAGTCCTTAGACTTGGTCCTAACTCAAGAACATCGGTTCTTGGGCTCATTCTTAGGTCAATTTTCACGGTCATTGGTCCTATAGGACTTGGCCCCAAGAACACCAAATGTTCTTCATTTGGTTGAAGATTACAAGTTTATATCTTTTGATACAGATCATGAAAACATGATTTGTGAGTTGCTTATAACGTTTTTGGATGTCGGGATCATAATCCCTAATCCTAGAACCGATCAATCATGCCCGAGAATAATCAATTTTACGAAATAATTTTTAGGGCAAGATTTGGGAACTTTTGAATATGGTCATCTTAGAGCCAAATTTTTATCTAATAGCTTCTAAATGATGTTTATAATCAAACATGACCAAAATAAGAACATTAATCAAGCTTTGTAACGATTTTTAAAACTAAAATTTAATATTTTATTTTAAAAAATTTTAGTTCGATCAAACATGATCCTATTGTATGTAATATGATTTAAAATTTATTCTAAAATATTTATAAACATGTTAAACAACTATTTGAATCAAAATTGAAGCTCAAAGGTTCAAGAACACAAAATTCAAATTTTCCAAATTTTAAAATCAAATTGGGTTTTTTTGATTGGGGTTGAATTGAAGAAATCTCTTTCAACAGAAAGCTTGAAAATCAATTAAGGATCGATCTCGGTTATAGAAAGCATATAATTGAAAACTAAATAATATCAACCCGATCGAACTTGAAAATTTTAATTTTGAATCACAACTTGAATTAGAGATGGTCTGTAAGCTTTCTAGGGATTGGAAAATATTCCAATGATCTTTATGAAGCTTTACAAAGCTTTAGATTGTAGCTTGGAACGTCGGAACGGTTTCTTCAAAAAATTGTCACCTAAGCTTTGAGGAAGATCTTCAAATAGGTAGTAATGGTTGGATTTTATTCGATGGATTGGAAAAATAATACCTATTGAGTATTTATACTCGAGCTAGGCCAGTTTCGAAGTACAATTCGTGCTCAATTTGGCTTCTTTAAACTTATCCTTTGATTTTGAATTTATCATTGTCGACCTAGTTCTAGGCTACAGTTTGAATTCCTATCCTACAGGAATTGAATGTGAGGGAGAGACGTGTACGTAATCACAATCTAGAGGGATAAGGATGGAAGATGGCAAAGATAGAGCTTCTGGAAGGTCGTCGGCGTCAGGGGATGATCTCTAGCGTTTACGAAGTGTCAATGAAGAAGACGAAAGAAATGTCGTCGTTTCATTTAAATGAAACGCGTTGTTGCATTATGTTGGTTCTATTCATCGACCGGGTGTTCCGTTAGCATCCTAGATAACAGACGTCTCATGATCTACTACATCATGTGTGTGCTTCACCTTGGCTACATCCAGATTGTCACGGGCTTAGTATTTTCACTAACGATCCGTGCGACACTAGTTACGATCTTCTCAAGAACGAGTAACTAGTCAGTCTTACTCGACGTAACACTCGACGTTTAATATAATTGACACAAGAATTCTAGAGAGTGAGTAACTCTTACAAAGAATAGTATTATATTACTCGAATACATGGTGATTTACAATGTAATACCTCACAGGTATTTATAGGACTAATTCTAGTTGTTACATTGATTGTGCACTAACTTAGGGATTCCTTATAATTATCAATCAAGGACATTCCTAATCAAGGACATTCCTTTTATATGTCAATTAGTGATGCACTAATCAAGGAATTCCTTTTAACTCCCAATTAGATGCGCTAATCAAGGACCTTCCTTCCAGCTTCCTTCCAGTCTAGAATCTTCCTTGGGTTGGGCTTAAGAGGGCTTAAGCCTCCTCCTCTTCTTGGGCCTGGAAGATTGGGCCGTGACATTCTCCATAAGCCTCCTCTTCCTGGGCCAAGAAGATTGGGCTGTGACATTCTCCCCCACTCAATCTGGCGACGTCCTCGTCGCTTCCTCCTTGTAGGCCTGGATGATGTCTCCACATGAGATAAAAGTTTTGAGCGACGTGCTGGCTTTCTAACCCGTTTCTTCTCTAAGAAAGGGCTTTTGTATTGCCTCACAAACCCTTAATGAACTTTGGAAAATTGTTTCTCCTGATGGAGGAGAAGTTTTACTATCACTCGGTTTCCTCCGAACTCCAAGTGTCTTCTCTTCTTTTCCTACCATTACTTCATTCTTTTGGCGATCTTGGCTATTTCGCACTTCTCTTTCTTGAATGGAAACTCCTCTGGTTGCCTCTTCAATTCTTCCAATTTGGGAGGTTTAAAGAACTGTCGCCGATGGTTTAGTACATTTGACTAACTCTTCTCTGATATCCACCTCTCTCTTATGGTGGAGTTTCTCTGATACTCCAGCGGGCATTACATCGTGACCTTTCTCTTGTACAGTTGTAACTTCTTGATGTATCTTCTCTTTAGACGCAGTTTTCTCATCTTCTTTCACAGCGACAAAAGATGATGGGTAGGTGTCCTCCACACCTTTTGAGAGTTGCATGGAAGATAGGTGCCTAGTTTCTCTCTTGCCCTCTCTTGTTAAAGGTATTGTGCGAGAATTACCTTGCTCTAGAATGTACATCATATTGGCAGAAGGGAGTAGGATGGCATTTACCTTGTCTAGGAACTCTATGCCGAGAACCATTTTGTAGTCATCCATGTCGATAATGGAGAAATCCAGAAGGCCGGTTCACTCCCCCAAGTAGATCTTTACATTACGAGCAACTCCATAAGTCGCACTTGGTGCCGAGTTGACTGCTTTAAGCCACCCTTTCTCTTTAATGTATTTAATCCCCAGTCTTCCCGCCTCCTTTACCTCTAGAAAATTGTTGTTGGCTCTTGTATCCAACAAAGCTTTAACCATGTGGTTTCTTACTCTAGTTTCCACAAATAGTCGTCCTTTCTTCCCAGACTTTGACTTATCAAATTTTGCTGTAACGGCACTAAGTAGGTTTAACGACCCCAATCGAGCTTCATCGTGAAGGCATTCTTGCTCCTCCATCAATGTTGATAGTTTGTTCTTCATTGGGCACTCTTTTGTTTTGTGCGGCCCTTCACAAAAGAAACACTTTATCTGGGGTTTCTCTCCCTCGTCCCGATCTCCTTTACCATTGGATTTGATAAACTTAACTGAGTCTTCATTGTTATGGAGATGGTCTCCACCATTTTCCCCATTGTCATTCCTCTCATAGGTCGACTTTGGTTTCTCTTGCCTTCTCATCTCGACAAGAGATTCAGCCACGGTAATTGCGGAGCTTAGATCTTGGACACTACGTCATTCCAATTCCAACTTCGCCCACATTTGGAGACCATCAGTGAAGGCAAACAAGGCTTCGTCGTCTGAGTAGTTAGGGATCTCAAGGAGAGTAGCGATGAACTCCTTGACATACTCCTTGATACTCCCTCTTTGTGAGAGCCGCCGCAACTTGGCCTTTGCTTCTCGAATAGCGTTTTCAAGATAGAACTGTCTCTTGAGTTCCTCCTTGAATTCACCCCAGGTATTGATAGAACACGTACCTTTTTCAATGACGCTACTCCTTCGCCTCTACCACAACATCACAATGTCTTCCAGGTATGTCGTGGCAGTATCAATCTTTCTCGCCTCTTCTACTAGGCCGAGTGCTTTGAAATACTGGTCCAGACTCCATAGGAAGTTGTCGATCTCTTTCGCATTCCTCTCTCCTAAATACGCTTTAGGCCTTGGAATGTCTACCCTTATCGGATTGGGACTCCTACAGGCGCGCGTCCGCACTCTTGCGCAACCGCCTTCTTGAGTAACGCCACATCCTCTTCGGTATCTTGTAACTTAGAATTCATTACCTCGAGTTTCTCAGTCAAGGTCCTGATTTCACCAAGGAGGGTCTTCTCCACGATCTGAGCTTGCTCTTGACATTTGGACAAGCCTTCGTTTAGGGCACCTTGAATTCCTCCTCGGAGCTCGTCTCTCTCCTTCTGAAGCTCGGCAATGCATTCCTCTAGGTCCCCATCATTATCTTTTCCGTACGCCACGGTGAGTTCTACCTTCTCTAACCTGGAGATGATATCAACGATAGCGTCTCTTGATCTTTCTCTTTCTTTGGTAGCTTTGGTTCATCCCGCCTGAACTTTGCGAGAGTTCCTACCATCTTCTCCGGTCTCGTAAAGATTCTCTACTTCGTGCACGACCTTTGAATTTTCTTCTGATCTCTTCGTCATTTCAGCTCTGATACCAATTGTCACGGGCTCAGTCTTTTCACTAACGATCCGTGCGGCACTAGTTACGATCTTTTCAAGAACGAGTAACTAGTCAGCCTTACTCGACGTAACACTCGACGTTTAATATAATTGACACAAGAATTCTAGAGAGAGAGTAACTCTTACAAAGAATAGTATTATATTACTCGAATACTTAGTGATTTACAATGTAATACCTCACAGGTATTTATAGGACTAATTCTAGATGTTACATTGATTGTGCACTAATTTAGGGTTCCTTATAATTATCAATCAAGGACATTCCTAATCAAGGACATTCCTTATATATGTCAATTAGTGATGCACTAATCAAGGAATTCCTTTTAACTCTCAATTAGATGCGTTAATCAAGGACCTTCCTTCCAGCTTCCTTCCAGTCTAGAATCTTCCTTGGGTTGGGCTTAAGAGGTCTTAAGCCTCCTCCTCTTCTTGGGCCAGGAAGATTGGGCCGTGACATTCTCCTTAAGCCTCCTCTTCCTGGGCCAGGAAGATTGGGCTGTGACAAGATGCATGGAATGTCATTACGCGTTGGATGAAACCCAGACACACATCTGATGGCCACAGATCCTATTACAAAGTATAAAAATAACTTTTGCTATGCAGGATCACTAGTTTATATTTTTTAATAATGAATTTTTAACCCTTTCTTATGTTTTTCTTCACAAAATTAATACACAAAAAATATATTTAGAAAAATATTAAAAATGATGTCCATATTTTTATTTTGGGTTTTTTTAGTATTTTGGGGTATTTATTTATTTATTTTAAGACAAACTATACTTAACATATCTTAAAAATCGTAATTAAATTATTTCAACCGTTTTCGGGATTAATTTGGGTAAATAAATACAATATTTTAACCCCTTAATTATTTTTGGATTTTCACCTAATTTTCTAATTAAGGTTTAATTATAACAATAATTACCCTAATTTAGTTTTAACTTCTAATTTGAGTTATTTTGAATTAAAATACTTAAAATATTATTTTAAATTTATAAATATTATTATAAATTGGGATATGTCAAATTTTCATGCTTACAATTACCCTTGTTTGAATATTTACCAAGGAAAGATCGCTAGAAGCAACGCTTGGAAGCACTTTTACAATTACTACACATAGCATCAATAGGTCTCTCCAACTAAAGCACATTACAAGTTTTATCTTTCCTAACTCCCGAATTATAAAATGATTATACGATATTGTCTTGAGTTAGAAGTCGTCAAATTGGCACCGAAATCACCATTTATCAAAAGAAGTGCAATCGGAATAGGCATCACGATTGACACAGGCGGTATAACCCGATCTGCATGGACTACAAGATATTGTCTTGCATCATAAATGAGCCACTAAATTTCTCTAGTCTAGGGTTTCTTGTGCATTTCTAAACATCACTGGAATTTTCCCTCGATTGCGGTTTATCTGTGATCATTTCTTAGGTTTCCTGCAATTACTCTATTCTTTTTCTCTTTTTCTGCCATCATGGGGAAGGGAAAGAACAAAAGTAATAAATCTAAAGAAGTTATGGATTTTGTGTTGGAAGGAATTAAGGAAGCAACTGTCAAAGAAATTGAAAAAATTGCTGAAGAAGTTATCAAAGAACAACAAGATACCAACACAAGTAAGCAATCTGCTCCAACTGCTACTGGGAAAATTTATGTTGAAAATGAGGCAGGAAAATAGGGGATAATGAAGGAGCTTGGAAGATACGCTATAATGAAAGAGCTAATATGTTTAGACTCAAGAATTAGATTACAAAGCTCTTTATGCATGCCAAAAGGGGAGAAATTGTCATCAATAAGGAGAAAGAACAACATATTACAATTCAACTCAACATCCATTATCTTCAAGACTAGAATCTGCTAAAAAAAGAAGAATGTGAAGAAATTGTTCAATGGTCAGTTGCTACAATGAAGGAGCTGATGAATGCTCCCAAATCTAAGTCATATACTATCAGGAGCAACTCGACATGGAAAACTAATGAAGTCTGGAAAAATAATATTGCAAAAAAGTCAGAAGATCATGTCTATAAAGGGAAAATCTATTTGGGCAATACACAAACAAAAGTCGAGATATTGAATTCTCAATTTGAATTTAAATTGCCTACTAAAGTAGAGAAAACTGTATAAAAGAATTGGAAAATGTACTTGTGGGAAACTATATAGGGAAAAATAGAGTATTCTTCCCAATTACTAAAGATGCACTGTTGAAGCAATGGGAAGGAAAAGGGCTGGAGAAGATTTTATCAAATTTCCATGATTTATATTTCCTTAAATTCAAGAAAGGATCTAATCTGGAGGAAATTCAAAAAAAAAATGGACATACATATATAGGATCCAACTGTATGAAATTTGAAAAATGGTCTGAAGATTTGAACATATTGAGTAAGCCAAAAGAAACTACACAGATATGGTTCAACCTCTGGAATATACCTATACATATGTACAATTCTAAAACACTTAGTCATTTTGCAAGTTTATTGGGTAGATCATTATACATAGATCCAATTACTGAAGGAGGAGAGCACATATCATTTGCTAGAATTAACATTGAGGTGCATCTTAGAAGTATGCTGCCGAAAAGTATGACCGTAGTAGATAGAAAAGGAAAATATGCTATCATGGAAATCACTTATCAGTGGAGGCCAAATAGATACTCTTTCTGTAATACCTTCCAAAATATAAGCCCAAAATGTGATTTTGCTAAGGAAGAAGATCAGAAAATTCATAAAGGCTAGAAAGTAAAGATGTAGGAAAATGAAACAGAGGTGCCTATTTTCAAAGAGAAAAATGTGGTTAAAGAGAATGAAACAGAAAATAAAGAAAATTATGTACAAGAAGAAAGCAGTATGAAGAAGGAGGTGGAACCTAAACCTAATCATGTTGAAGAGATAGTTGAGGATTTTCAATCAAATCAAGTTGAAGTGGTTGCTGATGAAAAAATAGAGAGGAAGATACTCAAGTTAATCAAGAGGAAGAAGAGAATTACAAGGTTGATACAGAAGAATCCAAAGTTGCTGAGAATTCCAAAGCTGGAGTTGAAGGAAATAAAGACAATGATCTCAAAATTCATGTTGAGAACAACAAGGTGAAAAGCCCGGAAATCCTAAATAATAATTATTTCTATCAAATCAGAACGGGTTCATATAAAGAAAGAAATCAAAATGAGAATAGACAATATTCATCAACCACTTTCAGTTCATCCTCCTTTCATTGTAAGAGGAAGGGGAAGGGGAAGAGGACGGGCAAAGGGAAGAGGAAGACAACATGTTGAAACATCAGGTTGGTTTGGAAATAAAAATCCTGATTGGGATAATTAGGATTTGATACAATTTGTAATCCTTGTTTGTAATATCTGTTATTTGTATGTTTGATTACTACTAATTAGATTCTTTAGGGTCGTTTGAATGTCATCATTTAATCATGGCTAAAATTTGTCTAGATTTTATTCTTGACCCTCCCTCCCACTTTTAGGATCTTAATGAAATGATTTTAACCGTTTTCCCAAAAAAAACAATAAAAATCTACACACTAATTTATAATATTAAAATAATTGTTTTGATCTATTTTCAAATAAATAAAATTAAAATAATTAACCCTGTGGCCAAAAACCCAATTGAATCAATTAATTAGGATTAATATTGTAATAATTAATCAAATTAATTAAGGGTTAGGACAAAAAAAATTATTAGGGATAAATGTTGAACTCATTTTATCTTAAAATAGTTTTTGAAAATTAAAGGGAAAAAATAAATGTTTTAGAATGAATTGTTTTATCCATTTCATCTACAAAAAATATTTATTTAACCCTAAAATATGAAAAAATAAATAAAATAAATTGGTAAAATATTTGCCATATTTATTTTAATATTTTGTGTATTTAAAAAGATCAAAAGTAAATCCAAAATAGTGACCCATAAAATTTAAATCATAATCGGGTGTAATCGAAATCTGAGGATAAAGTTACATCCAAGACGTAAGCCATCAGATGAGCATCGAATCTCCATATAACATTCCAGGCGCGCCTGGGTAGCCCGTTGTAGCCAGGGGACCGTGCGCCTGCGAAGCAAAGAACACATTAACACAGACGTTAGCTTCGAGAGCTAAAATGTGATGGAATAGACGAAACACTAACGTAGTGCTCCTCGTCTGCGTTTACACTTGAATTGACGCTGTTTTAACCCACCACAGTCTTCTTTGTCGTGACGCCGGAGATGATAAGCACATATCCTCTTTTGATTATTCAAAAGTGGAATATCCTCCACAATCAACCAAAACGTCTAATTCGAATGGTGAAATGATCACCCGACCATGGTGATCATTACTCCTACGCAAATACGGATGGATCATCCCTATTCCATCCAAAACACCAATAATGGTCCGGACAACTATAAATAGCTTCCTTGAATAAATCTGAAGCCAAGAGATCCACTCTCCAACTTAAAATTAATAATTTTCAAAAATCCATCATTAAAGTTTTAAGCTTTTGGATTTTTTGAAAACATCGCATAAGGTCATAGGAGTGTTCTCCAATCCTTAATAAGTTTTCAATCACACTATAATTCATATTTACAAATTGTATTTGAAAATTTTAAATTTCAAATTGAAAATATTTGTTTGATGCCTGGTTATGGTGTTCGATGATTTATAATCAATTATAGGATCACATGAACTTTCTGTATAGGTGATAAACAATCAATCAACCTTAATCAGAAATACCCAAATTTGAATCTTGTATAATTAAAAAAATTGGTTTGTTGTTCATGGGCTAATCCTCTTGGATCACAGCATAGAAAGTTTCCTAATATGATTATGATCATGTTGGGCAACTATTTGGATCATGTTTGATCAAAATCAAAATGTTTAAATTCATTGAAAATTTTGAGTTCTGTAATTAGTTCAGACAAGCATCTAATGGTTTTGTTTTGATACCAATCAAGTATATGTAGTATAAAGAAGATATTTAATAGCTCTTTACACTTCAAAAAAACTTTAAAATAAAAAAATTGATTTTCATTACAAACTATTTTGAACAAATTGATCATCATCCATGTCGATTGTTACATTAAGATTATGCTCAACATGTTCCTAAGAGCTTTGTGAAGATATCCAAACCATCCGATAAATGAATACGAGTTTAAATCAAAATGAAGAACCTACAACATTGATGTTCTTGAGGACCAAGAGGTCCGACCCAGGACCAAAATGTTTGATCGACAATCATCGGTCCAGACCGAGATTTAGGACCGAGAACGTAAGACCGAGAATTTCAATATGATTGACATGTCCGACTAATGTTCTTAATCTAGGACCAAGTGCTTCAACCAAAGATTTATATATCCAAGACTAAGAGGTCCAACCTAGGACTAAAAGTTTCCAAACCCAAGTCCGAGAGGACAACTTAGGATCGAGATGTTTAAACCTGGGATCGAGAATTCCCATACCCAGGACCAAGAGTGGTCTAACCCAAGGACCTAGTGGTCTAACCCTAGGACCGAGAATTCCCAAACTCAGGACCGAGGGAGTAAGATCAAAGCTTGCTCAGGACTGTGGTTTTTAAATCATCGATTAAGGATTTCAGCCAAGAACTGGAATTTACCGTTTTTTAAACTCACTAGAATTGAAAGCATTGTAATTAGATAATTCATTTACGTTTTTAGATTTTTAGCTTTTATTCAGAATGTTACGACTTCAAAATCATTCTAGTCCTGTCTAGAATGATCCTTTAAACTCTTAGTTTTTTTCCCGTTTTTAGGAATTTTTAATGAAATGACGTTAAGCCGTTTTCCCCCAAAAAAAAACTCATGTAAATATTTTAATGATATTCAAGTCAAATTTAAACATACATGTTAATAGTAATATGATCATGTTCTCCCCACATTACTATTTAGTAACTCCCGTGGATAGTTTATTAACATTATCTATTGCTAAGTATACCTTGATCATTTATAGGTGATCGCTTTTTATGTTACTTATTAGTAACTCACGTTAATAAGTTCATTAATTTAATATTTAACTATACCTATATGTTGATAGTATTACGATCATTTGCACATGAGTACCCTATGTTTCTTGTTAGTAACTCACATGAATAAGTTTGTCAACTTTCACATTTAATCACACTTTATCTATTGATAAGTATACCTCCATAATTTATATGTAATCTCCTTCTATGTTACAATTTAGTAACTTACGTGAATAATTTCATTAACTTTAACGTTAAACTAAATCTATTTAGTGATAAAATTATGATTATTTGCACATAACCATCCTACGTTACTTGTTAGTAACTCATGTGAATAAGTTTGTCTACTTTCATGTTTAATTAAACATTATCTATTGATAAGTATACCTCGATCATTTATATGTGATCGCCTTCTATGTTACGTATTAGTAACTCACGTGAATAAGTTCATTAACTTTCACGTTAATTAAACATATTTGTTGATGGTATTATGATCACTTGTACATGATCACCCTGCATTACTTGTTAGTAAATCACATAAATAAGTTTGTTAACTTTCATGTTTAATAAAACCTTATCTATTGATAAGTATACCTCGATCATTTATATGGGATCGTCTAATAAGTTATTTGTTATTAACTCAAATAAATAAGTTACTCTACTTTCATATTTAAGTAAACCATATGTTGATAGTACTTCGATCATTTATAGATGTTTGTTGACATTCACATCAAAACATATCGTTACTTAACTCACGTGGATTGTTTGTTGACATTCACATCAAACCATATCGTGTTTATTGATAGTACATCGACCATTTGTTTATGATCATCTATAACAAAAAAATCAATCATCATTAAACAAATACTATCGGTCGATAGTTTAAAAAATGTATATTTGACGTAAATAATCGGCTGATATTCACTTAAAATTAAGAAAAGTTGATTTCTCGACAATAACTATGATTACTCCTCTACCATCATTCTATGTTTTAACTTGTACAAATATATTGTAAAAGATCGTGGAAAAAGTAAAAATTCGATTTACTTTTAGTCCAAATTTAATCCTTGTTAGGATATCTAAAAATTTAATCCTTGTTAGGACAAATACTCGGAAAATTTTAACAAATCCTACACACATCAACGTGAAGACAACACCAACGTCCTCTATCTCCAAGTTCTATCTTAGTATCACCTTCATAACGAAACAATAAATTGGATAATAAAATATAGTGTATATGTGAATCTCGAACCCAAGTTTTCAAAAATGAAGTTGTTGTATTCAAACTTTGTTTAAGAAGGTCATTTTGTAAGTACTACAATTTTAATTCCCTCATTTATAAATATTAAATTATTATTTGAATAAATAAATTCAAAATAATAAAAATCAAGGCCAAATCAAGATTTGATAATTAATTGGATTAAGTATTGTATTAATGTAATCCCAATTAATTAAAATAGAGGCCCAAATAAAGAGAAGAAAAATAATTTGACATAAATGTTGTATTTATTTTATCCCAAATTAATTAAGAAGGCTCAATAAATAAAATAAATAACTTGAGATTAATATTGTATACATTTAAATCCAAAATTAATTATTTATTAAGCCTCAAAATATATTTAAAAAAAATTTAATAAACAAAATAAATATTTAAACAAATCAAGCTAAAATACACTCAAATTCAATTTAGAAAATTTTCAAAATCGAATATTTGTTTTTGAGCTCTAGATTAAGAACAACGGTTTAAAAAAATTCCTAACATCTTCTAAAAGATGTTTGGAATAGTTATGGATAATTTCTAATCGGGATGAGGCATCTTTACACAAAAATAAAATTTCCAAAAATCAGAAAAAATCCAGATTTTGAATTAGTTGAAATTAATAGTCAGTATTCACGTTTTGGTATTATTTGATTTTAAGGAAACTATTGCTAAGCTTCTAACATCGGATTAAACCTTAAGAATCAAAATCTCATTTTTTTCACTCAAGAACTGTCGGTAACGAATTGGAACTCTTCCCGATTGATTGTTAGATCGGGATGATGTTAAAAATAATCCATGTGAATTGATGAAGTTTCACATGCCTTCAAATTGAAGGATGGAAGTTTCAAGCAAAATCTTTAAACATGCAATTGGTGTTCTTGAGGTTCGACCAAGGAACTTCACCTTGACATGATTTTCTACCTCATATCCCCTACACCTGACAGAAAAAATTCAAACATAGCTTGGTTTTCGACCGAGAAAACTAGTCGTTAATCGAAAAACACAAAGTTTGATAGAGGATTCTCACGAGCGACCAAGAATTGAACTCCAAATTAACTGAGTGTCCAGATTTGTTGACTCGGGCCAAATCCAACTCAAACACGTGTGTCCGACACAATTCGCGACTCAGACTACTTCCTTAACGCATGTTTGTTTAAGGTTTTGAATTTTGAATTTTTTTTAACAACTAGATACCTTAAACTATTTTTTTTTAATCTGAAAAAAATAGTGAATGATTTTAAAATATTTTATAAATATTAAATTCTAACACCCCAAACTGATATTTTTAAATTACTTTCCTCAGTAAATCTTAACATTAATTGCACGTACTAGCTTTAAATATTATTTTTAGACTTAGGACTTTTTTTTTGAAATTATTTTAAAATAAAAAAAACCCCAAAAATAATAAAATTTTAGACCCTTTAAATAATTCACTAAAGTTCTTGAAAATTAATCTAGACTTAGGCCGATTAATTTTTGATTAATAACTTGCCTAGTTTTGAATTTTAGGTTAACTTTATGTGTGGATTATTTGCTTCAGTTTTCTATTGTCTTTGTTTAATTTTTTTAATCCCATGCAAACCCTTTAAATTGTTTAAAATGGAAAAATTCTAAAATGTAAAGCATAAGAAATTTTAAAGAAACACCAAAATTAATTAGTAGAGACCTTAGGGGCGTTGTTGGACATAGCGTCTAAAAATCTCTTTCCCACACATAATCAAACGCCGAAGTCACATCTCTTAATTTCCTAATTTTTAAAATTATGTGGTGACTCTCTAGTCGTGAGGATTAATTAAATTTGAAAAAATTAAAGTAGGCCTATGACATACTTCCCATTAAAAAAACTCTCAATTTTTCCCAAATTCGACGGGAAGGTAAAATATGGAGTTGTCTATAAAGCCTCATTTTTAAAATTTAATTTTTTCAAACAGTAAAACTGATTCCCCCACGTTTTCAAAATAAAATATTTAAAGAGCGTCCCAGAATTTTCAAACTAATCGATCAAAAAAATGTTTTTTTAAAATCGATCACAATATCGAGATTTTACCTAGTCTTCTTTAATGACTTGGGATTCCAAAAGGACTCTCAGTTTAAGGATTTAAATCTCAATAGGTTGTACGACATCCATACATAATACTAGCGAATAGTGAGTTTCGTCTGTCGATGTCTGAGCAATCGTATAATATACCCATAAGGTGAATGACAACTTCTCATACCAATTATGTATATGCTAGCCATCTGCTTGATGATCTTATTCACATTTTTATTAGCCACGTCCACTATGCTTTTAGTTTGGGGTCGATAGGGCGATGATTTGGGGTCCTCGATTTTGAAATCTTCGAGTAAGGATAAAACCTTTCCTTGAAAGTGTCTTCCATTATCTGAAATAATGGCATGTGGTACCACGTATTTGGCTATGATATTTATACAGATGAACTTTGCTACTTTAGTAGACTTCAGAATCTTATAAAATGTTGCCTCGACCAATTTAGAAAAATAGTCAATATATACGAGTATGAACTCGTGTATATTTAACGCATGGGGATAAAATTTCCTAATGACATCAATGCCCATTGTAGAAAAGGGCCATGGTGTTGTTGATAGGATCAACGCAATCAATAGAGACGGTGGTCTGGCTATTGATGACGGCTTCGGGTAAACGGTTTGATAGAAATCCTGTTAGGGATTTAAATCACTTTCTATTCAACACAAACCCTTGCAAACACTTGAACGATTCAAGTGCGGAAACGTTTGCTCAGGTTTGAAGCAAAGAACCAAAGAAGGAGAAGATGACAGAATGAAAATGACACAGCAGTTTATTTATGGATGTTCGGAGCAAACTCTCCTACGTCACCCCTTCTTTCAACCACCAGAAGGATTCACTATTTGTTTCTTAGAATCAAATACAGTCGCACGATTAGCTCACTATTGAAAAGAACATACTCTGTTCAACCTATAATATGATGAAGTATATCACTCAGCTAAAACAATGCTTTGATTCTAACTCTCTCTCTTGACAAACACACAGTAAAGCAAGAAAGTAGCTCTTTCGTATATCAGTTTGTATGCGTATGATTCTCTGAGTATCGATGATAGATTAATCTGTAAATTCGGCAGTTCTTCCGTTGTCCTTGAAGATCTTTAAATAGGGAGCAGGTACCAATGGCCGAATCTTCCATAATGACACGTGGCGAGCTTCCATTGGAACACCTCCATAGTACACAGCAGACTCTAAGCACTAGGATCGTGGCCGTGCCAATCTGGTAGTGCGCCAAATATTCTTCTAGGATATTCCTGCAAAAACAAGTAATGGGAAGAATATTTGATTACGTGGCATTAATCAATTGGTTGCAACTGGCTATCGTACTGATCTTCACTGGAAAGTGGAGCAGGAGTAACGTACAGCTAGTCGATCGTGGGTAGACGTGTGCTAGTTTCAAGCAACTCTCAAGCATGGCATTAGACGTATTTCACTGAGACGACCTCGTTTAATGAAATTAGACGCCCACATCTAATAGTAGGATCCATTAGACCACATAGTCTAATGGGATTAGATGACACGTCTAATTGCGGTTCCCATCAGACTAATTTGAAGGAGTTAGACTGCACGTCTAACTTTCATTTGTTAGACGGCACGTCTAACCACACATCCCTTCAGACTAATCTGAAGGAGTTAGACTACACGTCTAACTTTCATCTGTTAGACGGCATGTCTAACTACGCATCCCTTCAGACTAATCTAAAGGAGTTAGACTGCACGTCTAACTCTCATACGTTAGACTACACGTCTAACTACGTATGTTAGACTGCACGTCTAACTACGTATCCGTTACACTACACGTCTAACTACGTATCTGTTAGACTGCACGTCTAACTACGTATCCGTTAGATTGCACGTCTAACTACGTATCCGTTAGACTGCACGTCTAACTACGTATCCGTTAGACTGCACGTCTAACTACATATCTGTTAGACTGCACGTCTAACTACGTATTTGCTAGACTACACGTCTAACTATGTATCTGTTAGACAGCACGTCTAATTACATATCCGTTAGACTGCACGTCTAACTAAGTATCTGTTAGACTGCACGTCTAACTACGTATCGGTTAGACTACACGTCTAACTACGTATCTTTTAGATTGCACGCCTAACTATGTATCCATTAGACAGCACGTCTAACTACGTATTTGTTATACTGCACGTCTAACTATGTCTATTAGACTGCACGTCTAACTATGTATCTGTTATACTGCACGTCTAACTATGTATCTGTTAGACTGCACGTCTAACTACGTATCTGTTAGACTGTACGTCTAACTACGTGTCCGTTAGACTGCACGTCTAACTACATATCCGTTAGACTACACGTCTAACTACGTCTATTAGACTGCACGTTTAACTACGTATTTGTTAGACTGCACGTCTAACTACGTATCTGTTAGACTGCACGTCTAACTCTATGCATCTAATTGTCAATCAGTCTAATGAACTTCATTAAGACTTAGTCTAATATAACCTGTTTTTTATACACATTCACCAAAATCGATTAGACGGCTTAAATTAAGTTTTATACACACTCATCATCAAAATTCCAATAATCAAAATACTTTGACACTTAGTCAAAATAATTTGACCCAACAATTTACCCATTTTTGATGATGATGTTAAAACTTTGCATAGGTAACAAAATAAGCATCCATCATATAAAAGAAAGAGTTAAACTTGTTCACCCATTTTACAAAAACACTTTCCAAAGAATCCAATATTTAGAAACATAATTCAAGGAACCAAGTTCATAAACTAATAGAAAATAGTTTATTGTTCTTCCCTTTTTATGAGTGGGTCGATTGGGAAGCGAGATCCTTCATAGTTGAGTTCTTCACCAGTTAGAAGGTTGTGAAAAGGAGGAAGAGAACAGCCACCACGACCAGTTCCACCACTTCAGCCACCACGATCACCTTCAGTGCTTCTACTATCGCGATCGCCGCTGCGACCTCCGCCTCTTTTGATTGGTCTATCGCTATTATCACCGGTTGGCTTACGCTTAGACCTGGTGCCTGTTGAAACACCTCCACCTCTTCTTCCGCTATTGTCTTCACCTTGAGTAATAAGATTCTTCTGCTAATGTTTCTGCCCTTGATGACCTCATCGTACTTGATAGACATTCTATTTAAGACCTAGGTGTCAAAAATTTCGATCTTTTCAGCAGTAATAATGTTGGCCTAATCCATCATAAGATTGACGATGCAGGTTGCTTCAGAGACATCCTCATTAGGATCGACTGCAATATCCTTCCCTTTTTCAATCACCTCAACAGGCTTTAGAATGGGCCTTGGTTCCCCAATTCTGATTCCAGCAGCTTGTCTTGTGGAACACATGATTTCGTGGGCAGTAAGAGGTTTTACAAAGAGTTCTGGTGTGAGTTCGGCAGGAACAAGCTTACCAATCACCAAGGACTCTATTGGGACAAGATTTGGAACGAGAGGCTCTATGACTAGTATAGAAAGAGCCTTTTCAGATTCACCACCAACAACAAGGGTAAGAACTGCACCTTGTTCTGGTTCAATAGACTCTGTAGCACCAGCGATTACAAGATTGGGTTGACAGATAGGAAACGGAACCCTGTCATAATTTTCAGTGTTTGGACCAACTGGCTCAACAGTTGGCCCGGCAGCAGTTTCCTCAACAGGAATAAAAAACAGATACGTCTTATTCCAACACATGAACATTAAATTTAGGCACTTCGGCCTGAGATTGGGGAGGGGTTAAGTTCGATGACGCTTTCACCGTTTTAGACGCCCTGGGCACCTTTGATTTTTCTCCTCTTGAAATAGAGGACCTGAATGGCTTTTGCAACTAACTCTCAGCTAGAGACAGGGGAGACATGGGAATGGCAGCAAGTTCGACAAGACCTTGCCTGACTTTGGAATCGACTATTCCAGAATCCTTCTTTGGAGAACTCTTAAGACTGGTAGAAATCGCCTCAGATTCGTTGACAGTTTTAGATCGTTTGGCTCCTCTAGATAGTACAGAAGCCGCTGGATGTCTGGAACGGGTAAAAGACCTTCCTCCTGTCTGTTGGCTTGATGCTCCCGAGAGCGATTCTTTGTTGTTCTTCATTCCGAAGAGGGTGTTGGCGACGGTGAAGACAGTGAACACCCTAGTCGAGTTGATCGGCTCCGAATCCCCCATGGGGACCCCCAAATGTTCCAACAAGCGACTTAGTTAAGCAGCAAAGTTTACACTTTCCTTGTTCTCTTGATTGATCGCAAAGAAAAGATTCTGGTACAAAGTTGAGGCCCAGTTGACCTAAATCCCTTTTAAAATGGTTGTCATGTAGTCAAAACGATCTTGACTATATAAATGGAAAGACCCCGCCTTACCCTGAAGCGTTATAGCCACCACATCATTTAGAAAAATAAATTGTGGTTTGAGAGCCTTCTTACTCCCGTTAGGTCGAATCTCCGAGCCATCGGCGTAGAAGACCATCTTCATCTCTACTGTGACTTCCGATGGTAGATTCAAGTTGAATGTGTGCCCCTCCGATGGAAGTTCGAAGAACTCCGCATAAGAAGCTTTGTTGAAGGAGATTTCGGTGTTATTCGCAGTTGCAACAATGGACTCGCCGACCATCGTCGCCGATTAGAAAAACTCCCTTACATCATTTTCATGTAATATGAACGGCCTGCCAAGATACTTTCCGAGACCGGAATATTCAAGGGTTCTAAACATCTCGACCACATCTTGTTGATCGAACATGTAGATAAAGGGAAAATCAACCTTCAGAACAATGACCAAATGTGATTCTTTTGTTTCCCATTTACAACAGAATGCGAACAGACACAAGATAAACAAGGGTTTCTTAGAGAGAAAATCAAAGAAATCTAGGGTTCTTAGAAAACTTGAATGAGAAAAAGCTTTCAATCACATGCAAAGTGTCCTTATATAGACTCCCAAGAGTCACATAGTATAACCGTAATATTTCATAGGGTGTGGCCCATCAATTAATATTAAACGCCATTTCCAAGTAGGCATCATTATTTTGAGGGTATATTAGTCATTGTCTCTTAACTTGAAAGACATGTGTCTTCATGTTAATCGGAGGTGACTATGTTTCTGTTTGAGCGGGAAAATTAGATATCGCCTCACGTGGGACAGTTGTCCTTGATCGGTCTAATACACACGTAGTTAGATGTTTTTCTTACTTACACCATTTTATGAAATCTAAATGTCTATTAGACGCATGGGTCTATTAGACGTAAGCGTCTAATCATGTGTCTTATAAACGTCTAACGTCTATTAGACGTCGACGTCTAATTACGCATGAACATCACGTGTTAGACGTGTGTTTGGTTAGACGTGAGCATCCACCTTCTCTTGACGTAAAAATGTCTAACGTCTATTAGATGTATACGTCTAACCACGCAGGCTATTAACCAAGACACACAAACTTAGATGCATAGAGTGTAAGCAAAAATACGTCTAAGTACCCGCTTTTTCCCTTAGACGACCTCGTCTAATAGACCGATTAAGGACTTTTGTATGAGTGTATCTTTATTTCCAAAATAAATTATCCCTCTCATTTTGTGCATGTACAAAATGAATAAACAAATGTTTTGAGGTCCTTAGGACCAAAAATATTTTTAACACATAGAAACATTTAGTCCTCTAGAATGGCAAAAGCCATTGTTAATCTTCTAAAATGTATACTCAGAAGAGTATTCTCCATGCTTCCTTCCTGCAGCTCTTCTACATCACCTACACAAGAAATTATTTACAAACTTTGGTACCCACATTCAATTGGGTCCTCGATTAATTCGTCCCTTAGGAATCCATATTTGAGATATTCTAATGGATTTCCCATTTTGTGTTGTGATTAATGCGTATGATTTTGACATAGCAGACGCCTTCCTACTAGCCACTGATCCCTTATCTTTTGAAGATGATTTTCTTTTAAAACTCCTTGACTTTGAGTTAAGTTTTAGATTGCCAGACTTGCTGGCTGCTTCTAACTTATTTTTCAGCCAACTAACAATCGGCGAAACATAAGTTATTTCATTCTTCAAAGCTACTTCTTCATGAATGGGATCAGATTCAATATCCTTTAAACTCCCTTTAACAAAACATATTGGCTTAAGATTGTTGGTAGCTGAGTTTGACTTTTTGCAGGACCGGTCTGGGTCATTGCCATCAAATCCTAAACTGGATCTAGATCCAGCAGGTTTTAACAGACTAATCTGATATTTGACAGCTTCTCTAGACCTTGTCCAAGCACTAACAACATAGTTTAGACTTTTGTTTTCAGCAGAAAAAGTTTGAATATGTTCCTTCAGCATCTCATTCTCAAATGAGATCTGTACTACTTTCTTTTTAAAAACATTTGATTCTTGAGTTTGAGATAAAACTTGTTGAGATTCTTTAGGTAAAGATTTTGTTTTATTTAGGGATTCTTCTAGCTTTTTGTACTCTATGACCATGTCATCTAGTGCAGTTACTAGTTGTTCCCTTAAAAACTTTTCAGGGAAGAAATCAAATACCTCAGTTTCCTGAGTTTCTTCTTATCTTGCCATGAAGCAAGCCACCTCGTCTTCATCACTGTCGATGGATGAGAAGTAAGAATCAAGGTGGTTTCTTCTGTTCTTTCTGTCACCTTCCATAAGAGCCTTTAGCTCCTTTTCATTGTCATTTTTCTTCTATTCAGGATTCGGCTTACGGCATTCTGATTGGTAATGACCTAAAATGCCACAGTTATAACACTTAACTTTAACTTTGGATTACTTATTATCATTAGAATTTGAAAAGCTTGAGTTAGAGCTGTTCTTCTTTATGAAGTCACCAAACTTCTTCACAAAGAGAGACATAGCATCACTGCTGAGTTGTTGAGCTGATGTCTGCACGTCAGGAGCGGCAGGAGGCTCTTCAGAACTCACCAACGCTTTGGCAATGATAATGGATGTGGATTGATGTTCTTCAATCCTAGAGTTCAGCTCGAACTCGTAGGACTTGAGATCAGCGAACAAATCGAAGAGCTAGATCTTATTGAGGTATTTGGATTCCCTCATAGCCATCGTCTTTTTGTCCCATTTCCTCGGAAGAGCACGCGTGACTTTAATAGCAATCTCCCTGTTGCGATAGGTCTTGCCAAGGATAGATAGAGTGGAGATAATATGGCTGAACCTTGTGTCGAACTCGTTCATCGTTTCTCCGGGACGCATCTTGAAACTATCGAACTATTGAGTGGCAACCATAATTTTGTTCTCCTTGGTTTGATCATTGCCCTCACACAGTTGAGTGAGTCTGTCCCAAATCTCCTTAGTAGTATCACACTCGATGATGTAGTTGAACATGCTATCATCAAAAGATCTGTACAGAACATCTAGTGTCTGCTCCATATCATTATGAGTCTTAAGAAGATCAGCAAATTCCTTCTTACTTGAATTCTGAGTCTTCATAATTTTCATCATATTTGATTCCATTACAGTCATATTCCTCTGAAGAGTTGCCATCAATGCTGTCACGAACTTCATAAGCTTCGTACTGTCAACAGATGATCCTTCATTAGACAAAATCTCTTGAGAATATGTTGGAGCGGTCTGAATAGACTGATGTGGGTATGAACTTGCATGGACTGCTCGGGTGTATCCTTTTTTGACTCACTTTCAGATTCTTCTTCTTCTTCCACAGCTTCTTCACAAACCTTGTGAACTATTTCAGACAAATTTCCTGAATCATGATAAGGGTTGAGAATATTATCAGAATATTTGCAGCAGTGATACCAGGAAATTGTATAGGTTTGAAAGATCCATCATTTTTAGCTTGTTTCCCCTCAGATGAGGAACTTTTCTCTGTTTCCTTGTCTTTTGAGGGTTTCCCCTCAGATCTGGCTACATCAGGCTGACTCACTTCAGCCTCTTTCTCTGGAGGTGCCTCTATTTCAAGAACAGGGGATTCCAACACTTCTTCTTCCTGATTAATAATTACTTAATAAGGTTCCTTAACGACATCTTCTTCGATTATCGGGTTTGCATGAACGAGTTCCACAGATTGCTCAATACGGGGTTGAGCCATTAGACGTTTTTCTTCTGCTGAAAACTTCCCATTTCTATAAGAAGAGTAGCAGCTTGCTCATCTTCATCAACATTATGGTCATCAGACAGATCCATAAGCTCATCTTCATCTGAAGAGCTTTCAAATGGACTAACCCCTGAGCAGTTTGCTCCATGAACGTAACGAGTAACAACGAAAATGTAATCCTACATAATCTCTTTCAGTCTTTTCAGAGTTTTTTCTTCTGCCTTAGCACTCTTCTCAAGAGGGTTAAAAATGGCTCTTCTGGACTGCAGAATCGGGAAGAGAGCTCTTCCTCTCTGGTTTGCTTTAACTAACTCTTTTCTCTTAAGAGCTTCGTAGACCTCGGATGTCTTGGCCCATTTCAAGACTCTTTTCTCGTTGCTTACAAGCTTTAACCATTGACTGTTAATGCTTTTGCCCTTGATGACCTCATCGTACTTGATTGACATTCTGTTCAATACCCAAGTGTCAAAGATCTCTATCTTTTTAGCAGCAATGTTGTTGGCCTGATCCATCATGAGATTTTGGATACAAGTTGCTTCAGAAACATCCTCATTAGAATCAATTGCAATATCCTTCCCTTTTCTAATCACCTCAACAGGCTTTGAATGGGCCTTTGTTCCCCAATCGTGATTCCAGCAGCCTGCCTTGTGGAATGCATGATTTCGTGGGCAGTAAGAGGTTTGACAAACAGTCCCGATGTGGGTTTGGCTGGAACAAGCTTACTAGTCACTAATGACTCCGTTGGGACAGGATTTGGGACATGAGGCATTTCGACTTCATAGAAATAGCCTTCTCAGATTCACCACCAGCAGTAAGGGTAAAAACTGCACCTTGTTCTAGTTCAGCAAACTCTATAGCACCAGCGACTACAAGATTTGGTTGACGGACATGAGACGAAGTCTAGTAAAAAATTTTAGTGTTTGTACCAACTGGCTCAATAGTTGGCCCAGCAGTAGATTCCTCAACACAGGAACATTAAATTTATGCACTTCGGCCTAAGATTGAGGAGGGGTTACCTTCGATGACGCTTTCACCGATTTAGACGCCCAGGGCGCCTTTGATTTTTCTACTCGTGAAACAGAGGATCTGGAGAGCTTTCTCAATTGACTTACGGCTGGAGACAAAGGGGACATGGGAACAACATCAAGTTCGACTAGACCTTGCTTGACTCTGGAATCAACTATTCTAGAATCCTTCTTCGAGGAACTCTTTAGACTGGTAGAACTGGCTTCAGATTCGTTGACAGTTTTCGATTGTTTGGCTTCTGTAGACAGGATAAAAGCAGCTAGGTGTCTGGAACGAATAATAGACTTTCCATCAGTTTGTTGGATTGAAGCTCCCGAGAGCGATTCTTTATTGTTCTTCATTTTGACGAGGGTGTTGGCAACAGTGAAGATAGTGAACACCCTGGTCGAGTTGATCGGCTCCGAATCCCCCATGGAGACCTCCAAATGTTCCAACAATCTACTTGTTTGACCAGCAAAGTCTACACTTTCCTTGTTCTCCTGATTTATCGCAAAGCAGAGATTCTGGTACAAAGTTGAGGCTTAGTTGACCTGAATCCCTTTTGAAATAGCCAACATGTATTCAAAGCGATCTTGACTGTATAAATGGAAAGACCTCGTCTTCCCTTGAAGCGCTTTAGCCACTACGTCATTCAATAAGATAAACTAGGGTTTTAGAGCCTTCTTGCTCCCGTTTAGTCGAATCTCCGAGCCATCGGCGGAGAAAACCGTCCTCATCTCTACAGCGACGGCAGAAGGCAGTATCAAAAAGAATTTGTATCAAATTATTAATTGGTTCACTATTGTGGCAAATAACCTCATGCATATAGTGTACAACAAATTATGAGATTGTGGGCACGAAATAAAAATAAATAAATAATTTGAATTAATCTCTTATAATAGGATATCGAATTAATTATTAAAATTATAAATAAAAGCAAGAGACAAATTAAATAAAAATAATTTCTGAAATAAAATAAATAAATAATAATCATCAAAACCTAATTTGTTTTCGTATAGTTTGAGCACAATAAAAGATGAAGCTCAGCCCAATTTAGGTTTTGTTTCCAAATTAAAATATAATTTAAGATTGGACAATTTATTGGATTATATCCAAAAGTCAAAACTCCATGATCAAAATTCTCGATAGGAAGGTTGTCTAGTTAAAAAGGTCATAAACTAGGTTATGGTTTATTATATATATATATATATGTTTTTATTATATATATATATAATAAAAATGAAATAAAAACATGTTTTTTGGTATTTTGTTGAGAATAATATTTTTGTTTTTATATTTATTTTGGATTTTTCAAAATTATTTAGAATATTATAAACGAGTAAAAAATGAAATTAACAAAAGAAACAAATCAAACTGGCCCTAAGGCCGGCTGGTTGCTAAAGTGGCGAGAGGCTGGCTAAGGATGTGGGTCGGTTTGGGTCGCGAACGGATCGGGTTGCGATCTGTGGGCATGGATGAATGAGGAGCTTGGCTTTGAGAGTTGGATGAAGGTTGTTTCGTAAAAGATGTCGGGTTCCAATCTTAGGAACTGCTATCTACATTTATTTATTTATTTATTCTTCGGACAGTGAGGAAAGATGAAGTATTATAAAAGATATAAAAACATGATGACGCAGTGGTCCAAAGGTTGGGCTCAAGTTGATGCCTTGGGAAGTCCCTTGTTTGAAAGCTGGGATGTGATTTTGTTTTTCTTTTGACCTGTCAATTTTTCCTTTTACAGTAGAAACACATACATCAAGAGATTTTACAGCCCAACATTTTCAAACATCCTTAGATGTAATTTTTTGAAATCTTGACTTCAACTCACTCTTTCAAACCTTCAAACATTCACAAAATCAAGCTAGCATGTGGGTTAAAGTCATCAGCTAAATCAAATCATAATATTCTTCTAAACCAAAGTCATTTAAACCATTTGAGTCAAACCATGAAACATTAACATAATCAAACTTGGAAAATGTTGGATTTATTATTGACAGACAAGAATATGAAATGAGTTAAAATCATCCACATGTTAAATCAAATCCTAACATTCTTTTAAACTCAAACTATTTCAGTCAAATCATAAAACATTCACAGAATCAAACTAGCATATATTCATAAGACAAGGATATGCAATGGGTTAGAATTATCAAAATCAAATCTTAATATTTGTCTGAAACTCAAGACTGTCAATCCGCTTCAAACATTCAGGTTAAACTAAGGGCTTATCAATACATTGGAACAAATTGTATTACATAAACATCTCAACAGACATTCACTATTAAATTCAGTAGAAAGAAAGTTACATTTATACCGGGCAGAGAGATTGTTTAAGAGCTTACGAGTCTTCTTTCTAAGGGTCTCCGAATATGAATCGCCTTTCCTTTACCTATGTGGAGTTGTCTTCTGAAATCTCCCCTCCTTTCTTCTCTTTCTCCTTTGGTCTTCTTATATAGTCGTTTCCCTAAATGTGCCAAGGGTTCCAAGCCTCGTGATCCTCACGTCTTCGTCTTCTGAAACCAGCGGGAAACAGGGTTCTAGCTTGTGTGTTGTTCGGATGCAGCAGATCAGAGATCTGAATTTTTCTCTTCTGGACCCATGTTTGCTCCATCTTCGGGAGAGAGAAGCAGGTTGTTTGGTCCAGAAGAGGAGGAAAGGGAAAATGCAGGTTCTACTATTGTCCATTTGTTGTCCTCGTCTGTTGTTGTGGAAGAAGGAGAGGGAAGGTCTTTTTTGATTTGGGATTAAAGATCCATTGCATACATGTCCTGTTTGGTTTGTTCAGCATTTCTCTCTTCTTCTTTTTTTACCAACAACAAAACGCGGCAAATTTGATGAAATGACCCTTAAAGAGGGTTATTCTCATTTTTAACCTAATTATATTTAATTTTTATTTTTAACATTTTTTATAAAAGATTTCCCTTTTTACCCTTACAAACATTTTCTTTTTTTTTTCCTTTTTTCTCTTCCTTTTCCTTTTTCCCCATTTCCGCTTTCTTCCCGTTTTCCTCTCTTCCCCCCGCGACCGTTGGCTTCCCTTCCCTCCGCTTCCATCGCCGCCAAGTTTTCCCCCTGTCGAGCAGCCGGACGTTCGCCAAGCAGTTGGACGAACGCTAAGCCCCAGTCGGACGATCGCCAAGCTCCAGCCGGACGTTCTTCCTTTCTCGTGCTCGTTCTAATCATTCAGAAACTGAGGTTAGTTCTTCTTTCTCGTTCTAATCATTCAGTTTCTCGTAACAAACCTGAATGCAATGTGCCTAGATTATTGAAGATTAGATTACAAATGATTTTAATGTGTATGAAGTTTAGTTTATCTGAATGGAATGTGCAATGTTCCCAAATGATTAGATTATAGATGATTTTATTGAGTATGAAGTTTAGTTTAGTTCAACTACTTCATTTCGGAATCCTAGATTACTTACTGATGATTTTAATGGTTTTATGGTTTTAGGGTTTTAGTTTAGGGTTTAGTTAGGTTTGAAAAGCTTAGTTAGTTCTAGGGTTAGTTTCAATGTTTTAGAATAATCTGAATGGTTGGTTTGTGAATGGGGCGAGGATCGTGGGGATTTAGCGTGGGGCGTGGTGTAGTGCGTGAGCTTGGGCGTGGGGCGAGGGGATAGTGCGTGGGCTTGGGCGTGGATCGTGGGGGTTGAGCGTGGGGCATGGGGGTTGAGCGTGGGGCGTGGGGTAGTGCGTGGAGCGTGGAGCGTGGGCGTGGGCTTGGGTGTGGACTGGGGCGTGGGGCATGGGCTTGGGCGTGGGCTTGGGCGTGGGGTAGTGCGTGTGGCGTGGGCTTGGGCATGGGCTGGGGCGTGGGGTATTGCGTGGGGCGTGGGCTTGGGAGTGGGCTTGGGCGTGGGATGGGGCGTGGGGCGTGGGGTGGGGCATGGGCTTGGGCATGGGCTGGGGCGTGGGGTAGTGCGTGGGGCGTGGGCTTGGGCGTGGGCTGGGGCGTGGTGTGTGGGGTAGTGCGTGGCTTCAATTATTAATATGATTTTACTGTTTTTGATCCACCAAACATTGTTTATATGATTTTACTAACTCTTTTTGCAGATGGCACCAAACGAAACCATTATTAATGATTTTAATGGCCGTGTTTAATGGAAATCCACTAGACCCAGCTTGGCAAAGATAAAGGAGAGGTTTACTCACCATGATCTTTTGGATAGGGCTTTGCATACCCAATTCCAGTATATATTCAAAGCCCCGACATTATATTTTTCAAGAACCATACTCCATCAGATGTTTATTAGAAAAATCAGCTCAAATTCGAAGGAGATAAGGTTCTTGGTCAATGGTAAGGAGGTCTACTGGGACATGAAGGATTATGCATTGGTGACAGGGCTTAACTTTGGAAGATTTCTTTTGGTGGAGGAGATTGAAGAATGTCCACCCCTTGTCCTCAAATATTTTCAGGGTAAAAGGATGTTAGACTGAAAGAGCTTGAAGACATTTTCGTCGGATGCTCTGATAAGGAGGATTCATGGAAGATGGAGCTCATATTTCTCATTTACCAGTATCTGTTCGCATCTGATAATAGGAGGAAGATAAGTTTGGGAATCTTTCACATGGTGGAAGACATGGAGATATTCCTCCAATTTCCATGGGGAAAGGTGTCCTTAAGAGCAACCCTGCAGGGTATTGACAAAGATATGAAACACCTCCGTGGGTTATATCTCGCCAAGAAGAAAACCTGGGAAAAGAAAAGCATCTGTGATGTCGCTTATACTTTACATGGGTTCGTACTAGCATTCCAAGTGTGGACCTATGAGCTTATCAATACATTCGTCCCAAAATTTGTTGAAAGGACACTAGAAGATGATCAATATGATCCTACAAGCCCAAGGATAGTGCTTTATAAATCTTTTATGAGTTATACCGAACCTGAGGTATCCACAGCCATTCAAAAGTGCAATGTTCGAAGAAAAATTCATGAGTCTGCAGAGGAGAAGCGAATGTACTCTGGGGACGACTTTGAAGATATGACAGACAACATTTATGATGAATTCTTTGAATTTGATGGGAGGAAGAGAAAGATTGAAGTTTGTGAAGAAGAAGAAAAACATGAAAGGACTCCCAAACCGCCGCCGGCCAAGAAGATGAAACTAGCCAAGACAGCTCCCAAGCACCCTGAAGTTAACGATGAAACTAGCCAAGACAACTCTCATCAAATCCCTTCTGCGACGGCTCCTCAAACTTATGAAGACAATTCTACATATTCTGCACCCAATATAGTGTCTCAAACCCATACTGATGCTGATGCCAAAATTGATGAGCTGACAAAGGATGTGAATGAGATTAAAAAGGATGTGAATGAGATTAAAACTGAAATCAAGCTCATCAAGGAGAATCAATAACTTATAATCACATTATTGGGGGAAATAAAGGAACAAAAGAATGGTGGAGGAGAAGAAAAAGAAGAGGTTGATACTGAGATGAGGACGAAGAGGAAGAATGATGATGTGCAACTTGATACTAAGATGAGGATGAAGAGGAAGAATGATGAGTTGATGAACAAGATTAAGAATTTTGAGGTGATGAAGAAAAGGAAGCAGGATGAAGTTGATGAGATGAAGAGAAAGAATGATGAGGTGATGAAGAAGAGGAAGCAGGATGATGTTGATGAGATTAAGAGAAAGATGAATGAGAGGAAGGAGAGGATATCTAAGTTGGCAAAGAAGAGGAAGGCTGATGAGGATAAGAGGAAGGTTGATGAGGCGAATAAGTTGGCCATTAAAAAGAAGGCGAATGAGTTGGCCAAGAAGAGGAAGTTGCCAAAGAAGAGGAAGGAGAAGGTATAATTGCACACATTTGAGCCCCACGCCCACCCCACGCCCAAGCCCACGCCCCACACCCACCCCACGCTCAACCCCACGATCCACGCCCCACTCCACGATCCACGCTCAAGCCCATGTTCAAGCCCCACGCTCAACCCCACGCTCAAGCCCCACGCCCCACGCCCAAGCCCCACGCTCAACCCCACGCCCAAGCCCCACGCTCAACCCCACGCCCAAGCCCCTCCCCCACGCTCAACCCCATGCCCCACGGCCCACGCTCAACCCCCACACCCCACGCTCAAGCCCCACACCCCACGCCCCACACACAACCCCCACGCACAACCTCCACGCTCAACCCCACGCCCCACGCTCAATCCCCACGCCCAAGCCCCACGCCCCACGCCCAATCCCCACGCCCCGCGCACAACCCCCACGCTCAACCCCACGCCCCACGCTCAACCCTCACGCCAACCTCCACACTTAATCCAATCTCATTTCATTTTGATATATGTTAATCTCATTTCATTTTTTGATTATGCAGAACGATGAGGAGGAGGACAAGTACGAGGACGGGGAGATTGAGGAGGAGGAGAAGACTTTGGAGAAGGACGAGGAGACTAAGGAGGACGAGGAGACAAAGGAGGAGGACGAGGAGACTAAGGTGGAGGACGAGGAGACTGAGGAGGAGGACGATGAAACTGAGGAGAATGACATAGTATGGTATGGAACGTGTCAATCCCCACGTTCCACAATGTATATTAATCTAATTTTTTGATTGTGCAGAACGATGATTCGCGCCCCACGCCAAAAGCCTCTCGCAAATTGAGTTTTGATCGCCCAGAGGAGAAGAATGATGATGTGCATGACAAGGATCGCCCAGAGGAGAAGAATGATGATGTGCATGACAAGGATCGCCCAGAGGAGGTGGAGGAGGAGAAGAATAAGGAGAAGGAGGTGGAGGTGGAGGCTGAGAAGAATAAGGAGAAGGAGGTGGAGGTGGAGGTGGAGGCTGAGAAGAATAAGGAGAAGGAGGTAGAGGTGGAGGTGGAGGCTGAGAAGAATAAGGAGAAGGAGGTGGAGGTGGAGGTGGAGGTGGAGGTGGAGGCTGAAAAGAATAAGGAGAAGGTGGTGGAGGAGGACAAGAATAGGGAGGAGGATGAGGAGACTAAGGAGAATGACAAGGTATGGTATAGTTGCGTACCACACCCCACGCCCCACGTTCCACAATATATATTAATCTGATTTTTTGATTGTGTAGGATGAGAATTCTGATAGCCCAAAGGAGAATGAGAATAAGGAGGAGATTGTGAAGGAGGTGATTGTGGAGACTAAGGATGAGGAGAAGAAGAAGAAGGAGAATGATGTGAATGATGTGAAATAATTGAGTCCATCAAAATTTGTTGGTATAAGTTTTCGGAGAAAGAAGATGAAGTCGAAACATTTGGGGGACTACACCGACCCAGGTGGGAAAGGCTTTAAACTAAATGATCCAGTTAATGTTAGTCCTATGTTACGAATTGACCAGGAAAATATGAAGATTTTTAAGAAATGGTTGAAGAGTGATGATAAAGACTTCAAGGATTTGATTGTTTACGAAGCAGATCGTTCTTTATTTAACAGATTGCTCAAGCCTTAAGAATGGTTACACAATGTGGTAAGTATTTTTTTCTTTATTTTTATTCATTGTTTTTGTAAGTGTCCCCACGCCCACCCCACGCTCACCCCCACGCCCCACGCTCAAACCTCACGCCCCACCCCAGGATCCACGCCCCACCCCACGCCCAAGCCCCACGCCCCACGCACAAACCCCACAATCCACGCCCCACCCCACGATCCACGCCCCACCCCACGCCCAAGCCCCACGCCCAAGCCCCACGATCCACGCCCTACGCCCCACGCCCCACCCTACGATCCACGCCCCACCCCACGCCCAAGCCCCACGCCTCATGCTCAAGCCCCACGCCCAAGCCCCACGCTCAAGCCCCACGCCCCACCCCACGATCCACGCCCAACGATTTTTGCTCTTGCTTAATCAATAATTTTTTTTGCAGGAGATAGATGCAATCTGTCACCTAATGAATCGAAGGGTTGCGGAGTTCCTTAAGACATATCCAAAGAATTTCTCAATTGATGACTCTCAACTCTCTCAAAAGATTGTGAATCGCTATCCTTTGTTTGCCCCAAATCATGCAGGCTACAAGTTCGACGATTTCATGGAATATGTAATTGGTGAAGGAAGTAATCCTTTGAATCTTTTTGATATGATATATGTACCTTTGAACCTGAAGTAGAAGCACTGGGTCCTGTGCCAGATTCATCTACAAGATTGATGCATATACGTATATGACTGTGAACAGAAAATCTTCCCAAAGGATGAATATGACGACTTCATGAAACCGATGTGTGAAATGATTCCATACTTGCTTGAAGAGGGGTTCACCAAGGGCGATAAGGACAGGTTTCCACAGTTCAAATTGGAGAAGATGTCATATTCTGTAATACCACAGCCAATAGTCCCAAAGACAACCAAAAGTGGGGACTGTTGTGTTTTTACTATTATGCATTTGGAATACCTTACTGCCTCATTGGATATATCAAATGTGGTCACCAAACAAATGATTTTTTGGAGAAACAAATGGGCAACAAGGTTATTCCACCAAATTGTAGACCCCTAATCTAAATTGAATAGATATATCTTTTTTTGGCTTCAAGTTTCATTCTTAAATTATTTAATTATTGATGTCTTTGTTGGATTCAAATGACTTAGATTGTATAAATAAATGTAAAAATAGATTGTATAAAGAGATTGTATAAAGAGATTGTATACCCCACGCCCAAGCCCCACGACCCCCGCCCAAGACCAAGACCCACGCCCCACGCCCCACGCCCAAGACCCACGCCCCATGCCCAAGACCCACGCTCCACGCCCAAGACTCACGCTCCACTCCCAAGACCCACGCCCCATGCCCCACGTCCACGCCCCACGCCCCACGCCCCACTAGGGTTGAGCGTTGGGCGTGGGGCTTGGGGCGTGGAGTTTGGGCGTGGGGCTTGGGTGTGGGTCTTGGGCGTGGGGCGTGGGTCGTGGGGCTTGGGCGTGGGGCGTGGGGCTTGAGCATGGGTATGGAGCTTGGGCGTGGGGCGTCTGGCTTGGGCGTAGGGCGTGGGGCGTGGGCGTGGGACGTGGGGCTTGGGCGTGGGTGGTGCGTGGGGCGTGGGGTGTGGATCGTGGGGCTTGGGCGTGGGTCGTGGGGTTTGGGCGTGGGCGTGGGGCATCGGGCTTGGGCTTGGGCGTGGGGCTTGGGCGTGGGGCTTGGGCGTGGGGCGTGGGGCGTGGGGCTGAGGCGTGGACGTGGGGCTTTGGCGTGGGGCGTGGGCTTGGGCGTGGGTGTGGCGTGGATCGTGGGGAGTGGGGCGTGGATTGTGGGACGCATAGTAACAAACCCATTTTGACAGCATTTCAAACGTATCATTTCGACAGCATTTCAAACGTACCATTTTGACATCATTTCAAACGTGAATGAAATGGGAATGAAAGAAATAAACGTATCCATTTTGATGCTGGTCGGTTGGTCTCGTCGCGGGGTCTTAGTTGGTTCTCAGGTACACTAGGTCTCGTCGCTGGGTCTTAGCTGTGTTGTAGGCGGTGGCATTTAAAGATCCCGGTGGAGTTCGGTGGCTGGCAGTTGGAGGGTGGGGTCGCGGTGGAAAGGAAAAGGGGAAGAAGAGAAAGTGATTGGGTTTGGAAGTTGGGAAAGGGGATGGTGGACCTACCCGTGAATGAGAGGGAAAGGAAGAGAAAAAAGGAAAAGAAAAAGGGAAAAGGTTAGTAAGGGTAAAAAGAGAAAAAAAATTATAAAAAAGGTTAAAAATAAAAATGGATTTTTTTGAGGTTAAAAATGGGAATGACCCTCTTTTGAGGGTCATTTGATCAAATCCCAGCGTAACCACACAACAAATTAATAGATAAATATTCATTTTAAGTTTGTTGATTTATTCATGATATTTTTTATTTTATTAAAACAAAGTTCAATTTTTATTTATAAATTGGTGTAAAATGTGGGTGTCTACAAATATGCTTTAGTGAAAGTTGTATCCATTAAAGATTAAAGAGTAATGGAGAGTAACAATGTCCACACAAATTGCATCTAACATTAGTAGATATATTGACATCAATATTACTCATATTCCTCATTAATGCAAATCATTTCACTTATTGCCTACCTTAGCTTTTTATGATATATTTTGATTCAGCTTGTTTTGGAATATGATTCCGGTTATAACTTGGTTATTTAAAAATATATAAGTTTGAGAACGTAGATTTATTTATTTTATTGTTAAAATTATTTAATGTATTTTAATATATAATAATAAAATAAAAATAATTAATTAAAATAAAATATATTTTAATATTTTGTTTAATGAAATTGAGTTACATGAATAATTAAAATTTTAAAAAGTGTGAAATGATTTATAATTAAGTTCCAACCGAATAAACCTTTTTAGGTTCTATCATTACCATATTTATTGATGATCTATCTTTAATTGAAAGCTATTAATTAATTAATTACTCTCTAATTCACTTTCATTAAAGTTGTACAAAATTTACATATTTTCAACACATATTTTTAGATTTGGCCAAAAGAAAAAAGTTCATTATATTATGTTTTCAAAATAAATATCATTCATTCTATATAGTTAGCATTCAATTATTTTTTACATATTTTAAATTCAAAGGTAAGTTAGTCTGTGCAATTAAACCTAGGCTAACAGGTCAAGATACGGAGCCCAAGTCAATTGAAGCTGGACACGGAAAAGGGCAGCGTCATGAGCCTTGTTTGGTTTATGCTTTAAGCAGAAACTAAATTTGATCCCTTCTAACCTTTAAACAAATTAAAAAAAACAAAATTCTAAAAATAAAAATAAAAAATGATTAAATAAATATTTTTCAACAAAATAATATAAATATATATATATATACTTACTTGTTTGGATTTTAATTTCAAATTTTAGTTTTTTTTACGTATTTTTCCAATTTATTTGGTAGAGGCACATATATAAGTCACCCTCATTTATTCATTTTTAGTAGCTAAAAATAATATCCAAACATTTAAATTTAACTATTATATTTTCAACAATTTCAAACTCTAAATCCTACACTAACTGGTGCTGGAGTCTACCGAAGAACTTGGTAAATCACCAGTATTACATCTTGCTAGTCTAGAAAGAAAATAAAAGACTTCTTAAGGATCTCTAAGAGAATACAAAGCGGTTGTCTTCTTAGCATTTGAAATGACTACTATGTGAAATCCGCAATTCATACTTCTTAAAACCTGCGTAAAAAACTCATATATTAACAAATTATCTTATAATTTATTTAGACAAAAAATATTAATAATTACCGTGAATGCATCTTCATCGGTTCAGTCATCTCCAATGTATGTTGGAATTAAATCTTTGTTCGAGTTGAAGATGTCCTTAAACGTCTCCAATAAGTATTTAAGGGCATTGCTCATATCCCACTCTATGGAGGGCATTTCTCAATATTAATTGCACTCTTTTATGTAAAGTGCTAAGATCCTATAATATTTTCAATCAAATTTTAGTTTTTAATCAAATTTTAGTTTTTAGTATATTATACAAATATGTTTTAAAAAACATAAATATTTTACTTTTTCTTTCACATGTCAATAGTGGATAGATAGAGGCAATATCTATTGTCTTCTATTAATGAACCGGGTATCACTAGTATAATAAAATGCAATTGTGAAAGTATTTAATATCGCTATTGGTTTGATTACTGTCACTAAAGGTCAATAGACGCAGAAATTGCACTTGTGGCTAAGTGTCGATATTGGTTCCGTAGCGAAAATATGGCTACAGGAATAAGTACTATGGCTAAAGTATTGGCAACAAATATAAATTATTGTGGCTAAGGGAATAAATTACTGTCGCTAAAAAAATGGCTAAGGACATAAATTACTGTGGCTAAAAGGGTAGAATTATCCCAAATATATATAAATATTAATATTTTTTTAAACAAATTTATTATGATCCTGAATAAGAATAAAAAAAATTAATACTAAAATAGATCATTTATAATATCAAAACAAACAAATATAACATTTTTATTATATACAAATATTATTTCTCAATCTTAAAAATGCATACAAAATATATCAAATATAAATTTGAACTCATGAAACCTAAAACACTCATTCGTTTATCAAAATATCATTTTATTAAAATCATCCAAGTAGTCCTTGTCAAAGAAAATAAGTCATAATATAAATTAGTTCATACACATTCATCAATTTAACGTGCAAATGAAATGGACCAGCTTTTCATCAATGTCTTTAACTTGAATGAATAATATTTAACTAATAGGCTCAATCTAGTTAAGGAAGTCAAGTAATTGACATTCACTGTATATTATTTTATGTATCTCTAAATTCATTAAGATTGGTGTTGTTCTTGCAATTCATCAACATGGCACAAATAAACAAAGCAATGAAGGACACGTGCATGTCTCAAGTTCTAATTGAACAATTTGCAAGTTTCCTAGGTACTCTAACACATTCATGTGATTGTAACAAAAAGATTAAATTGTTTTTTATTTAAATTGCAACTATAATATTAACCATGGGATAGAACTAAAAACTGGAATCTCAACATTAACATGTCATACAACAAGCCATACAACTGAAGACTATCACTATATTAACCTTAAGAGACAAAGAGAATTTGTCTGAAATCAGTTAAAAAGTTTTGGAAACCAGATCAAGGAAACGATAAAAATATGAAGTACGAACAAATGAAAGATACATTACCTTCTACAATAGCTCTTTCCTCTTGATGATGATGATAGTTATATCATTTCACTGTCCATAACTACAAGACAATAATACAAATTTGTAAATATGAACCTTCATTATCCAGTTTCTTAATAAACAGCCACCAATCAATAACCCCATTGAATTTCAGAAATCCATGTTTGAAACTTGCAATTACACAAAATAACTAAAATAAAAACGAGAAGTGTCTATAACTAGTAATAAACATGATTTAAAAGTTGTTGGTAGTAAGTTAGATAATTGTCTATGGTCTATAAGAAGTAACATGAAACTAGTAGAAGATTGAAAAATGAAATTATGTAGACTTAGAGGAAGAAAAAAACCATAAGCAATAAATATAAAAAATAAAGCCACAATCGAGTAACTAATAATTCATACCTCAAAATCTTTTAGTTACTTCTTGTCGTTGAACGAGATCCTTCATCAATATAGTTCTCGGTGAACCAACCCCTTCATTATTGACATTAAAATTAGAAAATATGATTACTAATTATTAAATTGAGTTATAAAATTAACCTTGACTTTTTTTGTACGTTTTTAGAAGATGACGCATTCAACTGTACATTAACTTGAATGTTGTTGTTCTTTAGCAACTCCTTTATAGTTTTAACTTCAGCTTCCAAGATCTCAACTTTTGATTGTAGCAAATCATTATTTAGATTCATCTGTTTTTTGGTTAGAAGAGGTCCTCTTAGATCTTTTGGCTTTACTCCACCTCCATAACCAAATACATGATTATTCTTTTGAGTTCCAAAACATTTCTCCACAACTTGGAAAGAAGATAGATGAGGTTCTTGACGAGTCACTTCACAAATCTCATCATAAACCAAGAAGATACAATGTTAATTACAAATTATCTTTAATTTGACATAAATTTTTGAAATCACATAATTATGCATAAAAAAGCTTGCCTAAAATAAAATAAATACTCAATAATTTGGTCTTCTACATGCATTGTGACTAGAAATATTTACAGCATTAAATATAGACTTACATATTTTTTTAACGCGTCAAGATCAACAATATCATTTCCTTTTTTTCGAGTTTCAAAAAATAATGATCTAATATCAGGTGAATTGCCATCTTTTCCACCCTGTACATAATAATGATATGTATAAGATGAAAATCAATTATAAAGTCATTATCATCTTCTTCATTCTCTAAAGGTTCACCTTCCCTCTCTCCGTGATGATACCAAACTCTATAATTTTAATTTTGAAGTATTCCATAAACAATCAAGTGCATATGAACTAATTCTCTCGACCTAGAATCTACATTAACATATTTAATACATGGGCATCAAATTTCATTTGTAGGACCTAATCTCTCAAAAGCATAGTCCAAAAACTTTTAAACCCCTTTTCCATATTCTTTACCAATTCGATCATTGATAAGATCCATCCATTTCTTATCGGGTTCCATTCTCTAGGAAAACAAATGAGTGAGATTAAAAATATATATATTTACTCAACTTTTCTAGTATATGAATCAAAGGAGTTGGTAAAAAAATTCCTAAACAAATGTATCGTTAATTTATTTAAGAGAATATACAACTAGAGAGAATAAACATGTTGACTAATTTTATTAACAAAAAAAAGAATTTTAAATACACTTAATTTGAAATTATAAAGTAAAGATTATTAAATATAAAAAAAAAACTCTTTACTCAATAATAAGTCATACCATTCCTAATTAACGTGTGAGTTAATCTCTATTCAACAAATAACGAAATGACTAAGTTAATAGCCATTAAAAATAAAGATAAATTAAGGTATTCAAAAATAAATATAATTTTTAATGAGGGAAGAGCCTTCAAGATATATTTATAGAGGATGGGAATGAGATCACAAAATAACATTACATAACAAAATTATTAATTACTAAGTCAAATAAGAGAAATTACAAATCAATATTAGTCTATTGCAATTAATTAAGTCTCTTAATTCATTATTAATCAAATTAGTCCAGAATTAGGTCTTTTAATTCATTATTAGTCAAATCACTCTCGAATTATGCAATTATTTTATCTTGATTATTTTCAATTATTAATGACAGTCTTAGTTGACATTAATCAAGAGTACTTAGTTGATATTGAATCAAGTTTAATATTGTTTAATAAGTCAAGTCACATAAAAAAAATAATAGCTAGCCAATATGTTAAAGAGAAGGAGAAGATAACCAATAGTCATGTTAATCATTTTGTCTATCAAAATCAACTTTAAAAAAGAAAGTAGTAGCTACAGAGACAACAAATACTAACCATAAACCCTCCCTATATTATATTAAAGCTAGAATTATTGTGCTAACTATAAGAGATGATGGGTAAATTGAGAATTTTTTCAAGGGTACAACACATACAAAGATGTTTGTCTGAGCACTTTAAAAGAACTGAGACCAGCAACAGCAACAAACAGACCTACATCTTTGTCAATGGATAGAGGATATGATGGGGTTTAGTCTTTTTTACTTAGAACATGTTTGATTCATCAAGGGAAGGGTGAGAAGAAAGAAGTTGTTATGTTTCCTCAAACTCTCTGGTAATTGAGCTGAGGCACATCCCAAACCACAATGGAAATTATTCTGAGGAAAGAGGCAGGGCAGGGTCGGTTGTTGGTTGAAGCCTTCTGATGGAAATAGTGAAAGTTGGATAGGATGAATGCTTTGGATTGGTATAATCTTGGAGTTCTTTATAGAAGTCATTCATAATATCACCCACTTATATTATTAAATTTGGTGTAATCTAAATGACATATCCAAAACTATAATGATCTTTATCTCATAGTATATCTCTTGTATGAACATTCAAAAACAATTGAAGGAGACAACCAATTGATTTCAATTTTACATTTTATTCAATAATCAACAATACATGAATAAATGTATTTTACTAAACAATAAATCCAAAATATGGTTAGGTTCACCAATTTTAAGGAAATAGGAAAATTTAGTTTCCCACATACTTCTACCTCTAGATATGATAAATAAGAATTTAGCTGTAATTTGTATTAATTGTTTAAGTTGTCATTAGTCTCAAATAGTTTTTGAATAAGACAAAGAATAAGTCCTTGTGGACATTTTGTCAAACATCTTGTAGACATTTTGTCAAACACTTTGTGGACATATACAGTAGAAACTCTATATAATAATACACTTGGGACGACCAAAATTTATTAATTAAAAGAGTTATTAATTAACCGATAAATTAATAATTATTAATTAATATTTTATTAATTTATTAATTTATAGTAAAATATTTATTTTACAAACACCTTTAAGTTTTCACTTAATTATTGTATACAATGCATGTGCTGTATATCAAATGAATGGCCTAATTTGAAAGAAACCTTCAATCTCCCACATTATTATGCTTTTGTGTTCAATTTATCACTTTATGAATATTAAAAATATTTTCTATATAAACAAGATCAAAATACTGTAGGGTAATACAAACAAATCATACACACAACATGGCTTCCCATCTTAAAGGTGTAAAAAAACAACAATGACAGACGAGATTCGAAGAGCATTATGCAAGCACAACAAGGATAATCCAAGTCTCACTCAAAAGTAATTGCAAGAATGAGTTCATAGTAACTGTGGTTTGCAGGTGAGTCAAGCGACAATATCGAATACAGTTAAGCGGTCTTTAGAGTATCTCTCACTTGCTCCTGAAAGAGGCGATGTTAAGCAACACAGACCGGCAAAATTTATTGACCTAGAAAAATCTCTCTATGAATGGATTCTTCAATATCAATATGACAGGTGAACTAATCATCGAGAAGGCGAAAAAGTTCATGAAAGATATATATCTAGTGGATGCTCCAGACTTTACTTTATCTATTTGTTGTCTTGGAAAGTTCAAAGCAAGATATGGAATTAAAAATTTCCGGCGTTTCGGAGAGAGTGGATCTCTTGAAATGGAGGGCATGGAGGACAAATTAAAATCTATAAGAGACAAAGTTGATCAGTTTGAAATGAAAGACATCTTTAATATGGATGAAACGTGGTTGTTTTTTATTAACGAAATCAGCCCTGTATTTTATTTTATATTTTGTACTTTAGTGATGTAATTATTTACATATTTTAATCTTAAACAGGTTTGTTTTTTAGACTTCAATCGGATCATTCCCTTGCAACACTATATCTTGAAGGGAAAAAACAAGACAAGGAAAGATTAACTATTGCTAATTGTTGTAATGAGGACGGTTCGGAAAAACTTCCTTTATGGATTATTGGAAAATATGCTAAACCAAGGTGCTTGAAGAATGTAAACTTGAACCGTCTGAACTGTGAGTACCGTACTAACAAACAAGCTTGGATGACTAGTGTGTTATTTGAAGAATATGTTCACCAACTTGATAAAAAATGGTTGGAAGAAAAATTCTCTTGATTGTGAATAATTTCCCTGCTCATCCAAAAATTATTGAAGGATTACGAAATGTTGAATTATTTTGTTTTGCCACCAAACACAACTTCAAATATTCAACCTTGTGACGCGGGGATCATACGAGCTTTTAAGATGCATTATCGTCGTCGATTTTATAGAAGTCTTTTGGAGGGTTATGAGTTAGGGGTTCCAAATCCAGCAAAAATAAATGTGTTAGATGCAATGAATCTTGCAATTTCAGCATGGACTATGGATGTTCGTGCAAATACAATTGAGAACTGCTTTCGTCATTGTAAACTTCGATCAACAGATAACGTGACTTTTGAGAACTCAGATGAAGGTGGTGAAAGCACTCAAGAACTCCATAATTTGATCAAAGAGTTGGGTTATCTCAATGCAATGGATGTCGAAGATGTTCTGACTTACCCAAAAGAAAATATAGTTGCACAGTTGTTGACTGATGAAGAAATTATTGAAATCGTTATTAGAATTAATAAAGATGATATCGATGAAGAAGATGATGAAAGTTCTACAATGGATCCCCCTTCGCGAAACGAAGCTATTAAAGCGGCAATCACATTGAACAATTTCTTGTTGAGCTATGAGAAAACAACACCAGAAGTTCTTACCATGCTAAGGAAAATTCGAGACGACATTCAAGGGGAAATTGATTTCAATAAAAAATAAAAGACAATTGAGTCATTTTTCAAGAAACCTTCATAAATCATTCATGTAATATGCTATATATAAGGAATTATTAATTTATATTTTATATGGGGTCTAAAAAATTATAAAAAATGTATTATCTTATAATTTTAGCGAATTATTAATTTAGCAACCTATCCCCGAGTCGGGACCGGCCAAAAATATTATCTTAGAGAGTTTATTAAATAATCGAGTATTAATTTATCGAGTTTCTACTGTAATTGAAAAGTATTATGAATAATCAACTATGGTAGAAACTGAAGAATATGAATAATCAAACTAGTATAAAACAAACAAAATAAATAGGATGGACTTTATTTTTGTATGACCAAGAAGATAGACGAATAATAAACCTAACTATCATACCTTCGAAGTGATCTCTTCGTAAGAATGTAGAAGTATTTGTTGAAAAAGAAACTAGTCTATAGAACGATCTTAACATAATAGAATGTTCCCAGCTCTGACTACATCTTCTAACTTCTTCATCGTCAAAGTTTAACAGTCGTCCGGAGATCAAAAGAAGCAAGAGAGAAGTTGGTGTTTATAATCGACAAACTGAACGAGAATCAAGGAGATCGCGCAAGTAAAAATCGACGAACTGAACGATAGACAGAGAATCAAGGAGATCGCAATCTCTTTTTTTAACGCTTTGGAATTTCTGTCTTTCCTTCCCTCAATAACTCTAGATCAGATTCGATAAATAACAGCAACAACATATAAGATTTGTATCCTCTAAACGACTGAAGTTTTTATTCTTAAGGAAGATCAAATAACCCCTAAATTTATATGTAAAGATAAAACAAATCTTTAAGATTTATACCATGCAAATTTCTATCTTATGTTTAATTAAGAATTGTTCAAATTAAAATAATAAAAAAAACAATTTCTCACTTCTACAAAGTATATTTTTACAATTGATTGAATAATAAATAATTAATTACTCGATAAAGGGATTATCGCGATAGGATATTTTAATAAAATTATTTTAATTAATAAATTTAATAATTGAATAATTATACATAAAATGTGATAGGGATGTTTTAATAAAAGTAAAAAAAAATGTAAAATTTAGCAACATGATATAATAAATGTGGCTATTGATACATAATTAATGTAACTATTATTATGTGTTTACCAATAGCGGCGGTAAAATAGTACGGCTGATAAATTTCATCGTTATTGATTCATTTTTTACTAGTGTATATCTTTCATTCCTTTCTCCATTTCAGATTTTATCTGAAAATTTGAATAATTTAAGTTTATTCAAAATCACTCGTAAAAATTACCATTTTTACGTACAACTTTAATGGCAGAAAGATATTCTTCCGCCGATCGAAAAAATATATACTGATTTCCCTACACAATAAAATCATAAAAAATATAAAAAATATATTTATTCAAAATAATAATCACAGGTATAGTTTAAACAATCTTAATAATGAGCAAACATTTTCATCAGTTCTATCTGATGTATATTTTCAACCATAAGAATTATTTTTTATGGGTGAACCTATAATTTACATGCCATGCCATGACTTTCCGCATAATATATTTCTTCTAACTTAATAAACATTAGTATAAAATAGGATAATATCGACGGTATTTGCTTTCGCTATTGATCAATTTACTGTCGCTAAAGATCAATAGCCATGGTAAATAGACTTGTCGCTACTTGTTCCATAGCTAAAAAATAGCTACATGAATAAATACTATGACTAATAGATGGCTACGGGAATAAATTACTTTGGCTAAAAGATGGCAACGAAAATAAATTAACGTGGCTAAAAAGGTTATTACGGAAATAAATTAGTGTAGCCAAATATACATAAATTACTATTTTTTTATCAAATCAATTTACCTATAAAAATGTTCAAATTTATTAAAATATAAATTTTTAATAATAAACTAAATCATTTAATTATCAAAAAAGAATCAAACATAATATTTGTATCATAAACAAATATAATTTTTCAATCTTATAAAGTGAGTTCAAAATAAAATCAAATATAAGTTTGAAACTCTTATATGGTAATCATCATAGTAATCCCTGTCAAAGATCAAACTGTATATATTATTAGTGATCATAAAGTACATAATATTTAAATCTTGATAATCAATTATTTAAATAATAAAATACTTAACCATCAATAATTAAATATTGGTATCTATATATATAATGATGCTTAATTTTTAAAGTGTCCGGATTGCCGAGTCGAGAGTTGTGGTTAATTTGAATATTTATGTGAGAGTAAATGGATACTTGGGTTGAATTGTGGGTTGACCCACCCAAAAACTTAAAACGGTTAAAAATAAATTTAAAAATGTTATTTGTAAGTTTCAAATTTGCAACCTAACAAAACAAGTACAACCCTTTAACCAACTAGGCTAACAACACTTTATATTTAAGATTCAACACTAAAGTTGATGAACGCGATACATTTTAACAATAAAAGTTCAAATTTTGAACTAACTAATTTATATATATATATATATATATATATATATAATGATGCTTAATTTTTAAAGTGCCTGGATTGTCGGATCGAGAGTTGTGGTTAATTTGGATATTTATGTGAGAGTAAATGGATACTTGGGTCGGATTGTGGGTTGACCCGCCCATAAACTTAAACCGGTTAAAAACAAATTTAAAAATGTTATTTGTAGGTTTCCAACTTGCAACCTAACATAACAAGTACAACTCTTTAACCAACTAGGCTAACAACACTTTATATTTAAGATTCAACACCAAATTTGATGAACGTGAGACATTTTAACAATAAAAGTTCAAATTTTTAACTAACTAATCTATATATATATATAATGATGCTTAATTTTTAAAGTGTCCAGATTGTCGGGTCGAGAGCTGTGGTTAATTTGAATATTTATGTGAGAGTAAATGGATACTTGGGTCGGATGGTGGGTTGACCCGCCCATAAACTTAAAACAGTTAAAAATAAATTTTAAAATGTTATTTTTTAGGTTTCGAATTTGCAACCTAACAAAACAAGTACAACCTTTTAACCAACTAAGCTAATAACACTTTATATTTAAGATTCAACACCAAATTTGATGAATGCGAGACATTTTAACAATAAAATTTCAAAATTTTAACTAACTAATCTATATATATATATATATAATGATGCTTAATTTTTAAAGTGTCCGGATTGCCGAGTCGAGAGTTTTGGTTAATTTGGATATTTATGTGAGAGTAAATAGATACTTGGGTCGAATTGTGGGTTGACCCGCCCATAAAATTAAAACGGTTAAAAATAAATTTAAAAATGTTATTTGTAGGTTTTGAACTTGCAACCTAACAAAACAAGTACAATCCTTTAACCAACTAGGCTAACAACACTTTATATTTAAGATTCAACACCAAATTTGATGAACGCGAGACATTTTAACAATAAAAGTTCAAATTTTGAACTAATTAATCTATATATATATATAATGATGCTTAATTTTTAAAGTGTCCGGATTGCCGGGTCGAGAGTTGTGGTTAATTTGGATATTTATGTGAGAGTAATGGATATTTGGGTCGGATTGTGGGTTGACCCGCTCATAAACTTAAAACGGCTAAAAAAAATTAAAATGTTATTTGTAGGTTTCGAACTTGCAACCTAATAAAACATGTACAACATTTAACCAAATGTGATTAATATGTGGTTTGTCGAGGGATAATAGACCGGTATCATTTGAAAGTGGTTAAAGAAATATGAATCAAATATTTAATTGACCAAAGTGTGAGGTCACGATGCTAATTATTAAAAAATATGAATCAAATATTTGATTGACAAAGTGAAAGTGTAAAGTCACGAAATGAGAGATTCATTCGAAAAAAATATGTGATGAAACATGTGAGAAAATAAGTTGTTTTATCGAAGTGAATAAAATGTGAAATGAGAGCGTTATATTTTTTATTTTAATAATTTTAAACATTGAATAAATATTATTTTAATTTATTTTATATTTATCCTTATCCGTGTGCATCGCACGGAAATTTTCCTAGTTGTATGAAAAATACAACTATTTCAAGATTATTAGTGAAACCAAACTCCCCCATTGAAGAATACAACTATTTCAAGATTATTAGTGAAACACTCACCAATTGATAAAATACAGTTCTAATTTAGTAGTCAAGTTTATTAGTGAAACCTAACTCTCCAACACCAACCAAAAAACGTTAATATATACAAGAACATAGACAATAACTAGCTTCACCAAATGACTAATACGAAAATTCTTTATGTACTAAGCTGAAAACGATAAGCAATTGATAATGAACTTAATTAAAGACATAAAAAAAGCTTTGTTCAATTTGATTCAAAACTAAATACCATAAAAAAGGTTTTGTTCAATTAGATCCAAAACTAAATACCTGCATGAGTTTCCTGAAAGAAAATCTAGAGGAGAGCCAAATAATTTTGATAAAGCATTACTAAATCTAGAAAGGAATGAAATCGATAAATTCCTTATTTTCTCACTTCACAATCACAAAATCTATATTTTTCCTATCAGTTTAGAATTAAGCATAAGAAAGATAATCAGAATTCCAAAACTAAAGTTGGAATTTATAGTTCAATGTTTCATTTCGATCAATTAAGCAGGAATGACCTAATTCTTGTATAAGATATGTGAATATGCCTAAAAGAACTCACGTTTTAAATTAACATCTTGAATTTAAAAAACTCAAAAGAGATTTCAAATTACAACTAATAATGTTATCTATCATTAAATTACTCATTTACATTCAATGGATTATTCAAAAAAAATTAGCAAAAATAATTTTATGTCATTTAAAAGCATTATACCTCAAAATATGTTAATTACTCATTGGTGTTGAGTTGAACAAGATTTTAATCATTATAATTGTTGGTAAACCAGTCCCTTCAAAATTGACATAGAAATTAGGGAACATTTATTTCTAAGTTTTACATTGTAAAAACTAACCTTGGCTTATTTTGCAGATTCTCATAAATTGATGCACTCAATTGCACATTAGCTTGGAAGTTGTTCTTTAACAACTCTTTTATATCTTCTAAGTTCTCTACTTTTGATTGTAGAAAATCATTATTCGCATTTACCTGTTGTTTGGTCATAATAGGTCATCTTAGATCTTTTGGATTTACTCCACCTCCATAACCAAATACATGACTATGTTTCTGAGTTTCAGAGCATTTCTCCATAACTTGAAAAGAAAATAAATGAGGTTCCTGACTATGAACATAATATATTAATTAAGAAAACATCTCTTTTGTACATAATCATTTTGTCTATCATGTTATTGAATCATCACAAGTTTCTTAAAATAACATGAACATGATAAAAAATAAAATCAATAAATGAATTAATAGATTATAAAGATTTAGCATGCTTAAGTTGAACAATTATAAATGGGATAATATATTTGCATTCTTCCCAAATAATGTTCAAAATCCTGAAATAGGCAGGACAATATAGCACAATTGAAACTTTAGATATAAATAGTATTTTTAACATGACATCATATTTCAATAAACTATTATAAACAAACTTAAAATCTGTTTTTTTTTTTCATTGAGCACTACATTCAAAATTTTATCTTGTAAATTATGTAAAAATCAACTTTTTGAAAATTACAGTCAATATATAATAAAATACTATTTCGATTAATATTATTTGTACGGTAAATTACTAATAGGTTCAAATACGGCCCTATTATGGGTAATGTTAAATTCTATACAAATTGTTAAATTAGAGGAAATAGAAATATACCATTAATTACACTCTCTGAATAAATGTAAGTGTCAATTTCTTTTGATGGAAATTTTTTGAAAGGAATACCAAAATAGATACATTTCTATTGACAAATATGTGGAGATCCAAACATAAAATTTTTGACCAGAAGAATATAAAATCTTACAAAGTAAAGTATTTGGCTTTTTGATATTATTTAACCATGTTGTTTATAGGGTTGTATTATGAATGATGAAAAAATTTAGAATTAGAAACATTGCATGATTTGGGTAAAGTCTACATAAACTTATCTTGATGGAAAGATGCCCAGTTATGTCTTTCGAAATGCGAAGGCATCAGCCAATATTCTTCTTCAACATGGAATCTTAAGGGTATACAATTTTGTGTTTAATACTAATGAAAATCTATATTTTATGGGCAATTAATTAGATATGAAATGTTGTGGGCGGGGTGTGGAGGATGTGATGGGGTTTAGTCTTTTTTACTTAGAACAGGTTTGATTCATCAAGGGAATGGTGAGAAGAAAAAAGTTGTTAGAGATTTCTCAAACTCTCTAGTAATTGAGATGAGGAACATACCAAACCACAATGGAAGTTATTCCGAGGGAAGAGGGAGGGAAAGGCCGGTTGTTGGTTGAAGCCTTCTGACATAAGTAGTGAAGTTGGATAGGATGAATGCTTCGACTTGGTATAATCTTGGAGTTCTTTATAAAAGTCATTCATAATACCACCCACTTATATTATTAAATTTGGTGAAATCTAAATGACATATCCAAACTTATAATTATCTTTAACTCATAGTATATGGTTGTGTTTTGGGCTCATATTTTATTAGAGTTTATTATTATAATTGGGCTTTAAGCCTTTATTGGGATTAAGAGTATAATTTAGTCTTTTGGCTTTTGATGTACTCTTATAAATTGAGACATTGTAACCTATGATTACTTGGACCATTATTTTATGGAATAACAATAGAATGGATGACTTCCCGAGGATGTAGGCATTTCTGGCTGAACCTCATTATATATTGTGTTCTTTATTATTATTCTTTACCACTTTATCTTTATATCTTCTTTTATCGTGTGTTTAGATTAGATATTTTCTTAATAAGTGGTATCAGAGCATGTTTTGAGAATATTTATCCTAATCTATTTATGAAGATATGATAGAAACTCTAACCACCATTGAAGAAGTTGCTTGATTTGTGCTTTTGTTGAAGATTGTTGGTTATTTGAGAAAACGACATTGGTTGCACAAGATTTAGTTGTTGTGAAGATTTGAGTTGGAATCTTCAATTGCCAACAAGATGTCAACGATTGTTAAAGTATTTATTAGTTTTGAGTGACGATGTCTTGAGAAGAAGATTAAAGAAGACAATGGGTTTTTTGTTCTTCTCAAAGGCGCCAATGGTGCATGTGACGAAAAGTTGTCGTGTAGGCAGCAACACTAGAATGAAAAATATGAGGTATATTATTTTTGAACTATTTTAATTTGGAACATATGGTTTATTAAAACATAAAAGGAAAAAAATTATATATATCCATATATATAAATATTATATTATATTATGATATAATATAATATATGAAGAGAATGAGCCAATAATCTTGGAAGCGGTCAACAACTAAGACTTTTTCAACTAAGACTTTTTATTTAAGTATCATTTGTTTTCAAAAAATAGGTTTAAGACCTATTTGATTCAATTTTCACAAGTAAAGCCTTGTTTGATTTTAATCAAATTCTCAATGTTTTTTGTATGCATTGATCTTGGATTTGTATTGAGGCTTATTTGACTAAATTTCTCAAAGATGGATATTTGTGATTTATCTGCTAAGAGATTTGATATTCGTCAATATGGAGATTGAAAATTAGAGTTGAAAAAGAAGGTGGAGTGCTTATTCAATTTTGTAGGTTTTGACAGACAGTTGATGCAACATGTATGAGATTTTTTCATTAAAACGGGTGACTTTAATGTTTGTTTGCAAGAGTGTTCTTTTGATATGTGTGTATAAGGATCGGAGTTTGGATTTACATCAAACTTTGTGAGTATGTTTGTTTGGAAATCTCAGGTAAGTGCTGGTGCGAAGTTGTCAAGTAGGTGTTGATGCCTCAAGAGTTCTACCAAGAATAATAATTTCTAAGGTATGAGTTAAGGGTGCACTAATAATATTTGTGGTTTGTTAGATTCTTTCTATGTAGGATTTGGCTAGAAAAATGGGGAGAACAAATGATACATCTTCATGCATTGTTGAAAATTAGTTGAAGGTTTTATTATAACCGATTATTGTCTTGGCATACATGAGTGACATTATTTCACTATGTTGAGGCTTTGACTTGAAGAAATTCTCGGCTAAAATGAGTTTGGAGATATTTTCTTTGGAAAATGGTTATTGAAGAAGTCAAAATTAAAAAGAGAGGTAGAGAGAAAATCTAGCAGCAGATTTTTGCCTACAGCCGCACATGGTTTATCAAACTGACGATTAGAGATTCAAACGGAGTCTGATTGCATTGAGATTTTGTCAAGAGGGTTGGTAACTCATTCCTCTACATTTTCAATGGTAGGATCAAGGTTTGGACGTCTCGAAGATTTTTTTTCTACAGCTTAAACTGTCTACCTAATTTTAGCTTTATTTGACTTGTTTGAGACCAAAAAGTTTGTATCTTTTTGGTTATGACCTTTTATCTTATTGGAAAATCTAATCAATATGAAGATGGTGGTGAGATTATGTGCTTTTACACATGACAAAAATATGATCGAGTTTGGAAAGTTGTTAACAAAATGGTGTTTACCGATGACAATATTGTCGACATGTTGACAGGGCAATCCTTCGGGCCAATTGTAAGATTACATTGAGTTGGTGGGTGATTAAGGATTGACACAATTCCAATTAACACACAATATGAATGAATGACCAGGAAGATGAAGACTAGTGAATGACACTTATAAGTTGAGGTGGAGACATCATGAGAGAAACTCTCAAACGAACTAAGAAGAAATCATTGCATTATATTCTAATGTGAGAAGATAAATAAAAACCTTGAATGGTATTCCTAATCATGAAAAGGGTCTAGATGGGAGACTCGGTTAATTCAAAAGTGATGATTTTGTTACTTCTTTGTTCTATCCTAATTGTTTATACATTGTGGATCATATATTAGATGAATGAAATAATTGAGACCTTGAATGGGATCCTAGTCATGAAAAAGGGGCTAGATGAGAGGTCCTGTCAATTCAAATGGAAGGATATTCGCAATTTCTTTCGGAGAAACTATAGATGATCATTTGAAGCATTGGTGAAGACAATTTAAGAAAGATAAAGGTTCGTCTTGGATCTTCTTGTTTTTTTGATCGATATCGTATTTTGAGGAGTAGACGTTAGAAGTTCGTTTTGGGTGTCCTTAGTTTTTGATAGATATCTGATTTTGAAAAAGTAGACGTAGAGGTTCGTCTTGGGTCTATTCTGTATTTTGGTTTTAGTCGCGTTGGACTTGAAAAATAAGACACTCAGTTTGTGGCAAACAAGGGTAAAGATTATTTTGACATAATAAAGAATTGTTAATTCTAGTTTCCGCATATGTCAACGGGTATGAACAAAGATTGGGAAGAGTTGTTGAATGTCTCTCGTCGTTGAAATAACGTAGTTACCCAAATTTATTTGGTATTATAAACTCTATGATTTTATCTTCTAAGGGCTTTTGAGCAGAAGTGGAGGTATAATAATTTATCTCGTGAACGACTCGAGTAGTGAAGACAGATGTGTGGCTCATAACTTTTTGATGACGTGATATACGTGATGGTTGAGATTGTTATTCTTCTAAGGGCTATTGAGTGAAACTGGAGGTACAAAAAATTATCTCATGAATGGCTCAAACAAATGTGAAGATGGAAGTGATGAACCCACTTATTCCTTGATGGCTTGACTTTTGTCAAAGTGAAGATTGATGGGTACGACTCGTGTATTTCTTAAGGGACGTGAAATTCGTCAAGGTAGAGATTGTTGAATTTGTAATTTATTCATCACATCTCAATAAGCGCGGTATTCGCCCAAGGTGGAGATTGTTGGGTTTTAGGATTATATTTTATTAGAGTTATTGTAATTGGGCTTTAAGCCTTTATTAGACTTAGGAGTAGTAATTTAGTCTTTTTTTTTTTTGATGTACTCTTATAAATAGAGACATTGTAACTTAGGGTTACTTGGACCATTATTCCATGGAATATCAATAAAATGGACGACTCCCCGAGGATGTAGGTATTGTTGACTAAACCTCGTTATATCTTGTGTTCTGTATTATTCTTTTACCACATTATCTTTATATCGTCTTTTATTGTGTGTTTATATTAGATCTTTTCTCAACATATATTCCATGTATGAACATTCAAAAACAGTTGAAAGAGGCAACTAATTGATTTCAATTTTATAACTTATTCCATAATCAACCATACATGAATAAATGTATTTTAATAAACAATAAATCCAAAAGATGGTTCGGTTCACCTATTTTAGGGAAATTGAAAAATTCAGCTTCCCACATACTTCTGGACATGATAAATAGGAATTTAACTATAATTTGTATTAGTTGTTTAATATGTCATTAGTCTCAAATAGTTTTTAAATAAAACAAAGAAGAAGTCCTTATGGATATTTTGTCAAACACCTTGTGGATATTTTGTCTAACACCTTTGTGGACAGATATTTGAAAAATATGAATAATCAACTATGGTAGAGACCGAAGAATATGAATAATGAAATGGTATAAAACAAACAAAATAAAGAGGATGGACTTTATTTTTGTATGACCAAGAAGATAGAAGAATAACAGCATAATTATCATACCTCTTCGAAGTGATCTCTTCGTCAAAATGTAGAAGTATTTGCTGGAAAAAAAACCTAGTCTAACAGAACAATCTCAACGAACAGAATGTTACCAGCTCCGACTGCATCTTCTGAATTGGTCATCGTCAAATTTTATTCGTCGTCCGGAGATCAAAAGAAGCAAGAGAGAAGTTGATGTTTTTAATCGATGAACTAAACGAGAATCAAGGAGATCGCACAAGTAAAAATCGACAAAATAAACAATATATAGAGAATCAAGGAGATCGCAATAAGAAACAATCTCTTCGTCAAAATGTGTAAAAGTATTTGCACACTTGAAAAACAAACCTAATCTATTGAAACATCTCAACATAACTTAATATTGTCGGCTCTAATCTTAATCTTCTTACTTCATCACAACCAAAATTAATCTGATCTTTTCTGCTGATTGAATATTAAAGAGGTGAAATAATAGTTTAGCTGTCTACGTATGAATCTCTCTAACTTCACTGGTCTAAAGACATGAAAAATAAAGGAAATCAGCCCACATGTAGCAAGCTCAAAATGAAGTTAAAAAATAATTGGACTGCTTTTAAACAATCTTTAGTCCATCATATTTAAATGAAATTGGATCTACTTTAAGCCTCCTTTATCCCAATAGTAAAAAAATAATGACCGAGACTATTTTTTTTTTACCACTTTAGCCCAATAGATAAAAATGAAAATTATAAAATAATTAGGACTACTTTTAGAGTTTATATATATATAATTATTAATTTAGTGTAGCTCAAAAATTTTTATTCATTTTTTTATTTAAAATAATAATTAATCTTTAAAAAATTAAAATAATTTAGCCACAGGAAATAATAACTGCAGCTATTAATAAATAGTTATTCTATTCATCTATTTATTTTAATCGCTATTAATTTATTTTTTACTAGTGAAAGTTACACACATGTATGATATATACAAATTACAATAGGTTAAAATTCTCCAACCTTGTATTATAAAATTATTGTTCAATGAAAATGTACTCTCATAGAGAGATGCATATGTATTTGTATATAATAAAAAACGATTATATGTTATTTACAAATAAAATTTAAACTTTATAAAATAAATATAACTTACTTCCTCGGACATAACCGTCAGATTAGGGTCATTTACTATGGGTGAAAGCATCCGTCGTAATCCAAAAATACAGCAAACCGTTTACCTTTTGTCGAACTCAAAATATCAGTAAAACACTCTAGAGTTAAATAGTGTTTACTCAGCCACAAATTATAATCGGAATCAATTACATTTTGTTGATGTTACCTAGCAACGAATTGATTACCGATCAATTGATTAAACCTTCTCATGATTTATCTATTTAAAATATCAACTTCAATAATATGAAAAACAAAATATATGATAAATGAATTTGAAAGAAACATTAAAAAAGAATTAGAGTCCAACTTTTAATTAAAATTTTTATTAATCATACCTACAAATATATATATATATATATATAATTATACATTATTATAATTGTCTAATAAAAACTAATTATTTAATTTAAATAATTGAAAGTCATATTATAATTAAGCAAAAGTATATATTAGAAAATTTTATGTTATATTTATCAATATAAACATGTATAATATAGAATTACATATTATAAAGAATGACTTTTTTTTATAGGATATTTATAATTATAAATCTAATAGATTTATATAAATATATAATTAAAATTTAATATAGTGTATATTAATTATTAAATTATTTAATAAAAAATTAATTAATAATTGAATATTATAAGTTTAAAATAAAAATAAAAGTATATAATTATTTTTTATTTGTAAAATAATAGCTTTTTTAAATTTATTTGAGTTATGAGTTTCGGTTACTAACAATAAGGAGATAGTTTAGGAAATAATTGGATTGGAATATGTATTAATTTATGCATGGCCGGTTTATTTTAGAGAGTACTAATTAAGGTAAATTAGAATTCAAATTAATTACTATAGAATTCAAAAAACTTATACATTTTTTCTTCCACCTCAACACTATTAATGAATAGAACTTACTAGTAGAAGTGTGCGTACAGAGTGAGAGATGGAGAGAGCTGAGAGGAGTGAGGATGATAGAAAATGTGTGTGAGTACTAAGAGGAGTGAGGAAGAAAGAGCGAGGAAAGACATATTTATAGATGATGAAGATTAAGAACATCATCATCAATATTGATATGAAATTATTTTGGTCATCATGAGAACAATTGGCTAGTAAAAGAAAAGAATTGATGCATGTTTGATTAATAGAAAAAAAAAAAGTTAAGAAATATTGATTGTAAATATGATGCGAATAATATGTATAAGACAAAAAATCAATTATAAACTGGCGTAGAATAATGAAAAAAAAGCTAGTTAGGCATTGATATGAATGACAGAAAACCATCCATTCATTTTGTTCTTAAAAGATATAGGGTTGTACCGAATTAAGGGACTGGAGTATAGGGTAAATACATAATTGGGTCGGTCAGAGGAGGAGTGTAACTGTAAAAAAAAATCGGTTGCACTTAAATATATGATAAATGGATTTGAAAGAAGCATGAAAAAAGAATTAGAGTCCAAATTTTAAATAAAAATTTTATTAATCATACCTACAAAAAAAAAAATATATATATATATATATATATAATTATACATTATTAATTATCTAATAAAATCTAATTATTTAATTTAAATAATTTAAGGTCATATTTATTTAAATAAAAGTATATATTAGAAAAGTTTTGTGTTATATTTATTAATATAAAAATGTATAATATAGAATTACATATTATAAGGAATGATTTTCTTATATGATATTTATAATTATAAATCTAATATATTTATATAAATATATAATTAAAATTTAATAAAGTGTATATTAATTATTAAATTATTTAACAAACCGGGGAATAAAGAAAAAAAGCTAGTTAGATAATGGTAATAATGAAAAGCCATTCATTCTTGCTCAAAGGAATTTTTTTGTTTTTGAAGATGATGGGGCGGCATCGAATTAAGGTGGAATATAGGATAAATACTCAAAATCACTCTTATATTTGTTTAGAAACATATTTTTTCAAAATAATAATCATAAATATAGTTTAAGAAATCTTAATAAATGAGTAAACATTTTCATTAGTTATATATGATCTATATATATTTTTCACTATAGGAATTGTTTATCATTCGTGGACCTATATAAGTTAGACACCTGTTTGACATATATATAAATGATAATATGTTAACTTCTTCAACGTTATGTTAAAATTACTGTAAAACAAAGATGTACTCACCTTATTTAGACTTCTTCCACTAATAATGACAGTCAAGATCTTTTAGGAACTTCTCTTACTACGAGACGCATATTCATTTTGTATATAATAAAATATTATTCAATATTATTTGGAAATAAGTGACAATTATTAAAATTTAAATTATATAAAATAAATATATAACTTAAATGCATGATAGGGTCTTTTAGTATGGGTGAGAGCGTTTCGTCGTAATCCAGAAACATAACAATTTGTTTACCTTTTGTCGAACTCAAAATACCAGTAAAACACTCTAGAGATGAAGGGTCTTTACTGAGACAAAAATTATATTCGAGGTCAATTGCATTTTGTTCATTTTGCATAACGACGAATTAATTACCAATGAATTGATTAAACCTTCTCATGATTTATCTGTTCAAAATATGAAAAACAAAATATATGAGAAATCGATAAAATTATTAAAAATAATCTATATTATATTATTTAATTTACATAATTGAAAGTCATATTTAAAATATATAATTATTATTCAAATAAAATTTAGAAAAGTATTGTGTTATATTTATTAATATAAAAATGTATAATATATAATTACATACAATTAATTTGAATTTACATCCTATCAATTCAATATCTAAACAAATTAAATAAAATTAATTTTTGAAATAAAATAAACAAAAATTCTCAAAATTTCCTTTTTTTCATTTTTAGGTGATCCCAGTCCAATCAAAGAAGAAGCCCAGCCCAATGTAAGTTTGGTTTGCAAATTAAAATACAACAAAAGATTGGACAGTTCATTTATAATTTGGATTATACACTATTATAATTAACCTTCTTTCATTCTCACGAGGGCGCGCAAGACTAAAAAAAATAAGCTTCTTTTCGGGACCAGGATTGGATACGAACAAGTTCAATTAGAAGGTGTGACATTGTAAAGTTGAGAAAAAATAATTTTTTGTCCAAAAGGACCTTTATCGAAAATTTAATTTTATGTTTATGTTGAAAATATTATTTTCATGAAAATATTATTTTCATGATGTTCTATATAGTTTTTGAATTTTTAACTGTTAAATAAAATAAGGAAATAAATAAAACACTAAAAAAAATAGGCATGCTCGCTGGTCTGATTTGCATCACAAATCCTTTCATGAAGTCTAAGGGCATCGTCTTCCTTGCAAGCTTCTGAGCGTTTCTAGAGTAGTAAGCTTTTTACGCATGCCCAATAATTCTTTGATCTGTCTCTCCTCTCCTAGTTAACCTCACGCACGGTTTTGAATGCATTTACTAATATTCAGCGATGACTATTTTGTTTGGTAAACATTAATTCTTATCTTTGCATTGCTTACCAGTTACCACATGGAATATCTTGAGGGCCAATATGCCGTGTTAACCAATATTGGCTGTAATATGGAGTATCAGATGCTACTTGAATATCTTTGTTTAAAACATAGAAATGAATCTTTATCTAGAGGTTTTTTTACAGTTGCTGCAATGATATTAATAGAGATTATTAGAACTGCATCTCCTATCAAATCATCATCTAGGTAAAATAAGGCGGTTGTAAGTTTGTATCTCTTTTTACATTTTCATCTTGGTTCCTCTCCCTTAATATGGGCCAGGTCAGGGCCAAGATTTAGGTCGAGGTCATGATATATATCCTCATTAGGTATGTTATGTATTAGAAAAATTGGCGATTTTTACATTGTGTTCATAGTTTTAGGAGATTTATTTCATCACAGTTTGAAATATTTGTCATGCATGATCCTCTGTCTGCGAATATAAAATTTATTTCTTTTGTGTCTTAAACCATTTTTTCCTAGTGTAGGGTGTTTATTTTAAAAAAAATTATTGTTTTTGTCCTCATAAGAAAAAATTAATTATTAGTTAGTCGAGTGAGTAAAGCTATTCACTTATATAACCTATCTATAGGTTTGGATTATTTACCTGAAGTAGCACTTTAATTTAACATAGAGGTGTGGACTTGCAAGTTAAAGTGATTATTACATTGTAATTGATATCAGGAACAAGGTGGGGGTAAACTATTGCAACTAGAAAAGAAATAGGATTACCTTCTTCCAACTCCTTTAATGCAATTATCGTTACTCTCTAGAAATTTTTCATTTTATCCATCATAAACATTTAATTATAACTATCAAAACAAAGAATTCCCTTTATTCTATAGAGATTGAGGCATATACAATAGCAAGAGTTTAGAAATAGATTAGACGTGATCCCTTAGACATAAGCTATGTGAACTAGATGTACGCTTAGGTTTTGAATATTCATATTTAGTGTAATATTTTTCTTTTTCTTTTTAAACCAACTGTTTCAGAATAGAGACCATTCTTCTTGACGGACGCGTGTGTCATAGCGTCGAGACCCTTTTTCACAGTAACAAATCACTAAGTTTATGAAAAACCTTTCTTTCCTAATTAGATGGAGATTCGCAAATCACTACAAGTTTAGGTGTCGACAATCTTAAAGATGTTCTTGCGAGTCGTCTCTAGGCTCTGGTTTTTTCATTCGATATTTTTTGAAATAAGCTAGAATAATAGCTAGCCTACCATTATAGATCGATCCCTTATACCCTGGAATTCGAGAGGAAGATAGGTTATGGACTATCGCGATTCGAGTTGATTTGCCTTCACGTGGAATCAATTTTTTTTTTTTTTTATGTCCAAGGGAATGGACAGACTTAAAATTAAAATTGATAAAAAAAAACTATTTTTTTAGAATTTTCTAAAACTGACCAAAAATATGTAGCAAAGGTTTTAACGGATATATGAAAAGAATCTTCTTTCGTACACTTCCAATCAACTTTTCTTAATCCAAATTATTTTAAATCAGTGAATTTAAATCCAATTACCTTTTGTTTATCTTCTCATTCGAGATTAAAATAAATTATGGGCATTTTTATAACATGTTGTCTTATTTGCCTAAACATTGGATTAATTTTCAATTGGCTTATTTTTTTATATAACTCTTCTCATCAGATTAAGTGAAGATACATGAGAGATATCTTTGTATATACAATATCCCCGAGACAATATGCAAATGGATCATTATAATAACTCCAACAATGCCCATCCCTTGTACATCTGTTGGGAGTTCGTTGGGGTAAGATTATAGTAGAGGCTTTTAACGTGACAATGTCTAACATATATTAAAATAAAAATAAATGTTCAGAATATTTGAGGCATAATAAAAAATAAATAAATAATAATATAATAAATAAATAATTTATGAAGATTAAATAAGAACTATTTATGGATAAAAAAAAGTTACCTAACATCATAATATAAACATTGATGTAATATGTATAAAACCATCTCCATGTTTCTTTTTTCTAAAGTTGTATCTTAAACTGAATAGCACAAAAACAAAGAAGATATATTTTCTTTATTGTCATACAATATAATATCTCTGTGTCAGTTTGTTTTATTATTAGAAAGAAATCATATCAAATAAATAGTGAAATTGTTTTCATTTTTCAAATGAAATCCAATCAAATATAAATTTTAATTACTCTAATTTAATTAAAATTTAATTAAAGTGATATTTTAATTAAAACTCCCATTAATATAATTAGAATGAAAACTAACAAATTAAATTATATTGATTTTTTTCAAATAATAAATCTTCTGTCATTAATGTGTCAAAAAGAATTTGTATTCAATTATTAATTGGTTCACTATTGTGGCCAATAATCTCATGCACATAGTGTACAACAAATTATGAGATTATGGGCACGAAAGAAAAATAAATAATTAATTAGACAAATTAAATAAAAATAATTTTTGAAATTAAATAAATAAAAATCATCAAACTTTAATTTGTTTTCGTATAGTCCAGTCCAAAAAAAGATAAAGCCCGACCCAATTTAGGTTTCGTTTCCAAATGAAAATGGAACTTACAATCGGACAGTTTATTGGAATATAACCCAACGCTTAGCTAAAACCCTTGGTCATAAACTAGGTTATGGTTTATTTTTTAGGTAAAAAATTAGGCCATAACAAATATATATATAATAATAATGAAAATACAAGAAAAAAAATTAAAAGAAATAAAAAACGATTTAAAAAAAAAATTGTATTTTGTTGAGAATAATATTTTTGTTTTTATATTTATTTTGGATTTTTCAAAATTATTTAGAATATTATAAACGAGGAAAAAAAATGAAATTAACAAAAGAAACAAATCAAACTGGCCCTAAGGCCGGCTGGTTGCTAAAGTGGCGAGAGGCTGGCTAAGGATGTGGGTCGGTTTGGGTCGCGAACGGATCGGGTTGCGATCTGTGGGCATGGATGAATGAGGAGCTTGGCTTTGAGGGGTGGATGAAGGTTGTTTCGTAAAAGATGTCGGGTTCCAATCTTAGGAACTGCTATCTACATTTATTTATTTATTTATTTATTTATTTATTTATTTTTGTACAGTGAGGAAAGATGAAGTATTATATTATAAGGTAATAAATAAAGAAATAAAAACATTATGACGCAGTGGTCCAAAGGTTGGGCTCAATTTGATGCCCTGGGCAGTCTGACTTGTCATTTTTTCCTTTTACAGCATAAACATATACTTCAAGAGATTTTACAGCACAACATTTTCGAACGTCCTTAGAGTGAAGTATGTTGTTTTTGGTACAATTAGAATCCCACATCGGAAGATGATGGGAGTGAAAGAAGTTTCTTAGTATATAAAAGAAACTATATTCACAATTAGTAAAAATCTCACATCGGAAGATGATGGGAGTTGGGGAAGTTTCTTAGTGTATAAAAGAAACTCTCCCCTCTTTGGTTTATGGCACCCAAATTTGTATCTCTTCTTCCTTATTAATTGATAGCCTTAGTGCTCGGAGACGTAAGCAACATTTTGGCCGAACTCCGTTATCAAATTCTGTTAGTGTTCTTTCATTCAGTTTGTTTTCTTCTTTTGTGGTTCTGTCAGGGTTTTTCCCCAACAAGTGGTATCAGAGCCGAAGGTTCGTCCTTGGCATGGTGGAGTCTTCAAAAGGGGCGTCAACTTCTTCGTCATCCTGGACGAGGACACCGATGTCGAACTTGAAGTTTGTGGTGGAGATCTTTGATGGAACTGGGCATTTCGGCATGTCGCAAGGTGAGGTTCTAGATTATCTTTTTCAGCAGGGTCTAGATGTTGCTATTGAGGTCGGAAAGCCAGATGGTATAGAAGAAAAAGAGTGGAGTATCATGAATCGGTTGGCGTGCGGAAAAATTCGGTCGTGTCTGTCCAGAGAGCAGAAGTATGCTGTGAAGATTGAAACTTCTGCACAGAAACTGTGGCAAGCATTGGAGGACAAGTTTCTGAAGAAGAGTGGTCAGAATAAGCTCCTTATGAAGAAGCGACTGTTCCGGTTTGAATACCAATCAGGTACTACGATGAATGAGCATATAACTAAGTTTAATCAGTTAGTAGTGGATTTGTTAAACCTTGACGTTAGGTTTGAGGATGAAGACTTGGCTTTGATGTTGCTATCGTCCCTTCCTGATGAATTTGAACACTTAGAAACAACGTTACTTCATGGGAAGGGAAATGTTTCTCTTGATGCTGTAAGTTCTGCTTTATATAGTCATGAATTGAGAAAGCAGGATAAAAGGAAAAGCAAAGTAGGTACAGCAGATGAAGCATTGATGGTCAGGGGCCGTCAGCAGAGCAAATCAAAAGGGAAAGGAAGAAGATCTGAAAGTAGAGTTGCCAAAGATGAATGTGCTTTCTGTCGTGAGAAAGGACATTGGAAGATTAACTTCCCAAAGTTGAAGAAGAAAGAGAAAGATTCTGAAGATGCGAATGTTGCAGAAAACAAAGGTGATGCAGATTCAGAATACTCTTTATCGATGTCACACACAACATCACATCCTAATGCGTGGATATTGGACTCAGCCTGCACTTATCATATGACACCAGTTCGAAAGTGGTTCTTTGAGTTTAAGGAGCTAGATGGTGGAGTTGTTTACATGGGAGATGCTAATACATGTAAAATAAAGGGGATAGGTTCAATCAAGCTGAGGAATGATGACGAATCCACCAGAATTATTAGAGATGTTCGGTACATACCGAATATAAAAAAGAATCTCATTTCTTTGGGGGCCTTGGAGTCGAAAGGCCTACATGTGAAATTGAAAAATGGAGTTCTTAAGGTAATATCTGGAGCGCTAGTGATATTGAAAGCTATCAGGAAGAGTAATAATTTGTATTACTATCAAGGTAGTACAGTTAATGGGACATCATGTGTATCAATTCCGGGAGCAGTAAGGAATTAGAGGCAACAAAGTTATGGCATATGCGATTGGGGCACGCTGGTGAGAAATCTATGCAAACTCTTGTCAAGCAAGGATTATTGAAAGGTACAACAAAAGTTTGTAAGTTAGATTTTTGTGAACATTGTATTCTGGGAAAACAAAGGCGAGTAAAATTTGGCACTGCTATGCATAATACCAAGGGTATTTTGGATTATGTGCACTCAGATGTCTGGGGACCTGCCAAGACTCCTTCTCTTGGAGGTAGACATTATTTTGTTACTTTTATTGATGATTTTTCCAGAAGAGTTTGGGTGTTTACTATGAAGAACAAAGATGAAGTGTTTGAGATTTTTCTTAAATGGAAAACTCAAGTTGAAGACGAGACAAGAAGAAAGATCAAAGTTCTCCGGACTGATAACGGTGGAGAATACAAGAATGATCCATTCCAGAAGGTATGCCAAGAGTGTGGCATAGTTCGACACTTCACAGTCAGAAAAACACCACAGCAGAATGGAGTATCGGAACGTATGAACAAGACATTGGTGGAGAAAGTTTGATGTATGTTGTCTAATGCTGGGTTAGACAGGAAATTTTGGGCATAAGCTGTGTGATACGCTCAACATTTGGTAAATCGCCTACCATCATCTGCACTTGGTGGCAAGACTCCATTAGAGGTATGGTCTGGAAAACCTGCAACTGATTATGATTGTTTGCATATTTTTGGTTCTATTGCATATTATCATGGAGTTGAATCAAATTTGGATCCACGAGGAAAAAGGCTCTTTTTATGGGATTTACTACAGGAGTTAAAGAGTATCGCCTCTAGTGTTTGGATGCAAAGAAAATCATTATCAGAAGAGATGTTACTTTTGATGATTATTCAATGTTGAATAAGGTAACACCAGACAAGATTGATTGTACTCCGCAACAGGTGGAGTTTGAGCAGATAAAGATAAGCCCAACTAGAAGTGATTCTCCGACGACAGACGAAAAGTTAAATGAGGAAGAGGTTCTGATCCAAGAACCTTCAAAACAAAGTGAATCAATTGATGTGAATAGGCTAAGACGAGTTATTCAAAAACCAGGTCGGTTTGTTGACATGGCGGCCTATGCACTTCTAGTCGTAGATGATGTTCCATCCACTTTTCCAGATGTCAGTCGAAGTACTGAAAATGGAAAAAGGAGTGGTGTTATGGAAGATGAGATGCAATCTATTCAGAAGAATGAGACATGCAAGTTGACGCATCTACGAAAAGGGAAGAAGGCTATTGGTGGTAAATGGATCTTTGCTAAGAAAGAAGGATTTCCTGAAAAATTTGATGTTCGCTACAAGGAAAAATTGGTAGTTAAAGACTACACTCAGAAGGAAGGAGGTGATTATAATGAGGTACTTTCTCCTGTTGTTAAACACTCTTCCATTAGAATTTTGTTGGCCTTGGTAGCGCAAATGAATTTGGAGCTAGCTCAACCAGATGTGAAGACCGCAGACATACACGGTCATTAGAATGAGGAAATCTACATTTATCAACCAGATGGATTCAAAGTTGCTGATAAAGAAAATTGGGTTTGCAAGTTGAACAGATCATTGTACAGGTTGAAGCAATCGTCGAGACAATGGTACAAGCGACTTGACAAGTTTATGATGGAGCATAAGTACACAAGAAGCAGATTCAGTTCATGTGTGTATTTGCGCAAATTGCAAGATGAGTCTTACATCTATCTACTCTTGTACGTTGATGATATGTTGATAGCATCAAAGAGCCAATATGAAGTTGACAAATTGAAGGCTCAATTGGGTAGAGAGTTCGAGATGAAAGACATGGGGAAAACCAAATCTAATTGTTTTAGATTTGGTAAACATATTCCGCATTTGAGTCGGCGCTGAAGAGCGCCAATTGGAAGCACTGAAGGTTTATTTTTAATATTGAAGATTAGTATTTGGATATTGTGCCAAGGTGGAGATTTGTTGTTTTTGGCACAATTAGAATCCCACATCGGAAGATGATGGGAGTGAAAGAAGTTTCTTAGTATATAAAAGAAACTATATTCACAATTAGCAGAAATCCCACATCGGAAGATGATGGGAGTTGGGGAAGTTTCTTAGTGTATAAAAGAAACTCTCCCCTCTTTGGTTTATAGCACCCAAATTTGTATCTCTTCTTCCTTATTAATTGATAGCCTTAGTGCTCGGAGACGTAGGCAACATTTTGGCCGAACTCCGTTATCAAATTCTGTTAGTGTTCTTTCATTCAGTTTGTTTTCTTCTTTTGTGGTTCTGTCAGGGTTTTTTCCCAACAAAGTATGCGTACAGAATGAGAGAGATGGAGAGACCCGAGAGAGATGTACGTAGCGATCAAGAGAGATGGGGAGATGGAAGAGAGATCGAGCTGAGAGGAGTAAGGATGAGAGAAAGTGTGTATGAGGACTGAGGAGAGAGCTAAGAGGAGTTAAGAAGAGAACGAGGAGAGACATATTTATATATGATGAAGATTAAGAACATATCATCAATATTGATATGAGATTGATTGTAAATATGATACGAATTATATGTATATGAAAAAAAAATCAATTATGAACTTGTGAAGAATAAAGAAAAAAGCTAGTTAGGAAATGGTATGAATAACAAACTACCATCCATTCATTTTTTAAGAAATTGTTCTGTTCTTGTAGATGATGATGCCGATTTAAGGGACTGAAGTATCGGATAAACACTCGGTCGGTCGAAGTGTAACGGTAAGAAAAACAATCGGCTGCACTGAAATATATGATAAATGAATTTAAAATAAACATGAAAAAAAGAATTATAGTCCAAATTTTGAATAAAAAATTGATTAATCGTACCTACATAAAAAAATATTTATATATATATATATATATATATATATTTTTTACATTATTAATTATCTAATAAAATCTAATTATTTAATTTAAATAATTAAAAGTCATATTTAATTAAATAAAAATATGTTAGAAAAGTTGTGTGATATATTAAGTTATATTTATTAATATAAAAATGTATAATATAGAATTACATATTAAAGGAATATCTTTTTATATGATATTTATAATTATAAATCTAATAGATTTATATAAATATATAATTAAAATTTAATATAGCGTATATTAATTATTAAATTATTTAACAAAAATTTAATTTATAATTGAATATTACAAGTTGAAAATAAAAATCAAAGTATATAATTATTTTTTATTTGTAGAATCATAAATTTTTTAAATTTATTAGAGTTATGTGTTTCTATTACTAAAAATAAGGATATCATGAATACTAATTAAGGTGAATAATTTATTAGAGTTATGTGTTTAGAGAATAATTAGATTAGAATATCATGTATTAATTTATGAAACCGGTCTGTTTTAGAGAGTACTAATTAAGGTGAAATTAGAATTCAAATTAATTGCTATGGAATTAATTAAACATATTTTTTTTTTCACCTTAACATCATTAATGAATAGTACTTATTAATAGAAGTGTGCATTTTAGAGAGTATTAATTAAGGTGAAATTTGAAACATATACATTTTTTCTTCCACCTTAACATCATTAATGAATACTACTTACTAGTAGAAGTGTGCGTACATATAGTGAAAGAGATGGAGAGACCCGAGAGAGGTAGCGATCGAGAGAGATGGAGAGATGGAGAGATGGAGAGAGAGCTGAGAGGAGTGAGGATGAGAGAAAGTGTGTATGAGGACGGAGAAGATAGCTGAGAGGAACGAGAACGAGGAGAGACATTTATAAACTTATATATATATATATATATATTTAATTATTATATATTGTCAATATAGATCCTTGTTTAATTATTATTTTTTTATACAAGTGCAACCTAAAGGTGGTGAGACCGACACATTATTTATTAGCATGCTTATAATAAAATCATAATACTATAAACCCTTAAATATTATATATTAATTATTATCCAAGATGTAAATAAAAAATTATAAATTGTTACCTATCACTAAAAACGACTAAACGACTGAGAAGTATGATCAGGCCCGGACCTGCTGTGTAATAAGTGAGGCAATTGGCTCAGGCTTAAATATTTTTGAGGCACCAAAATCTTCAAAAAACATTAGAATGATATGTTCATATGCTTATTTTTAAAAAGCCCATAAATAATAATTGATAACCTATCAATGATGAGCCCTAACTTAATTTGTATAAAAAAAATACTATCTTACTTAGAGAAAAGAATCGCACGATTCCCATTTATTAACAAAATCAAGGAAAAAGAAAAAAAATAAGATCAAGCATTCTGGAAAAAGAAAAAGAAACACTTCCTCCAAACCCCAAGTCCGTCGTCGATCTTCCAGCTTGCCGGAATCGGAGCAGAAAACTCGGTCGTCTCCTTCCCTGAGCTTTTGGGCCGTTTTCGCTCGTTCCAACCTTGTTTCTCAGCACTGCGCCACTGCCCACTAGAGTTCTTCCTCCGATTTCGCAATGGATTATTTGAAAACAATGGAAGGTTGTTATCCAAATTCCTATATCGCATATCGAGTTTTGATGACTATACCAGTTACTGTTGCATCTGCGGAAATGAGTTTTTCCAAATTTAAGTTGATTAAAACTTATCTTCGATCAACTATGTCGCAAGAAAGACAAAATGGGTTAGCTATGTTATCTATCGAGAAAAAAATTATTGAGAAAGTTGATTATGCAAACTTTATCAATACTTTTGTTTCAAAAAATGCGAGACGAGTAATATTCAAGTGACTATGTACTAGTTCGGAACATGAATTTTATATTTTGTTTGGATCATCTTTGTTTTTTTAGTATTTACTTACGACATATTGTTTTGATGATATTTTATTTCTAAAATTTTTGTTACAAATACTATTATATTTAAATCGAAAAAAATATATGTGTGAATATTAAGTTTTGAGGGCACCAAGTTTTGTGTTAGTCTCAGGCCTCGAAATCTCAAGTCCGACACTGAGTATGATTACGTGTAATTAAGAAAACAAAATTAAGTTTTGGGTTAAATTATGAAGAATATAGATATATATATATATTTGTTTTTGAAAATACTATTTTAAATTTTTTATATTTTTTAAAGATTTTGTTTTAGTTAATTAAAAAATATACAAACAAACCATAAGGTCGCACCAACCAATTATATATATATATATATATATATATATATATATATATATATATATATATATATATATATATATATATATATAACTAGATTAAAATAAATAATTAAAATTTTATAGTTTTTCAAACATAAGAATTTGAATAGTTTGAAAATCTGTTTGTAAAAGAAAGTTAAGAAATTTATATATATAATGATACTTAATTTTTTAAAGTATCCGGATTGTCGGGTCAGGAGCTGTGGTTAATTTGGGTATATATGTGAGAGTAATGGATACTTGGATCGGATTGTGGGTTGACCCGCCCATAAACTTATAGCGATTAAAAATAAAATTAAAAATGCTATAAGTATGGTTCGAACTTGCAACCTAACAAAACAAATACAACTCTTTAAGCAATTAAACTAATAACACTTTATATTTTAAATACAACACTAAATTTGATGAACGTGGGACATTTTAACAATTTAAGTTCAACTTTTTAACTAATATATATATATATATATATATATATATATATATATATATATATATATATATATATATATATATATATATAATGATGTTTAATTTTTAAAGTGTCTGGATTGCCGGGTCGAGAGCTGTGGATAATTTAGATATATATGTAGGTATGGTTTGAACTTGCAACCTAACCAAACAAGTAGAACACATTTGACCAACTAGGCTAATAATACTTTATATTATAAATTCAACATCAAATTTGATGAACACAGGACATTTTAACAATATAAATTCAACTTTTTAACTATATAATATATATATATATATATAATGATGCTTAATTTTTAAAGTGTTTGAATTGCCAAGTGTGGTTAATTTGGATATATATGTGAGAGTAAATGGATACTTGAGTCGGATTGTGGGTTGACCCGCCCATAAACTTATAACGGTTAAAAATAAAATTAAAAATGTTATAAGTATGGTTCAAACTAGTAACCTAACAAAAATAAGTACAACCCTTTAACCAACTAGGCTAATAATATTTTATATTTTAAATTCAACATCAAATTGATGAACGTGTTGGTTCATCAATAGTTTTTAATAAGTCATAATTCTCTTTTTAATTTGCGCTATATATTTCACTATTATTAGTGAGCAATAATGGAAAAATTATGTCATATTTATAGAGATAAGGGTCATAATTCATATGCATATAGTAAGTCTCACATGGGCTACTTTAATGATAGTCTTTACATTTTACTTTTCACTAGTAGTATGGGAAATAAGTGGACTCTAGAGGTCAAACTAATGGAGTTGAAAAACAAACTGTATCAATTGTTTTAAATATCGTTCTGTAATGTGAGAGTAAATGGATACTTGGGTCGAATTGTGGGTTGACCCGTCACCCGCCCATAAACTTAAAATGGTTAAAAATAAAATTTAAAATGATATCACATTTTTACCGTAATATTATTTTCACGATTTTTTATATTATTACTCGTACAAATGCACGGAATACATGCTAATTATAAATATGATACAAATAGTACTACAACCATGACAAAAAAATCAATGAAAGGTCAAATAAAGAAAAAATCTATAATTGTTAGGCAACATTAAAAATGAAAGTCATCGATTCTTTAAAAGAATTGTTCTGTTAGCAGAGATTATGGGTTACACCAAATTAAGGAGGAGGGTAATTATAAAATACCGGCTTGAGGTCTGGGTTGGTAGTGTTGACGCCGCCAAGAACACCGATATTCGTGAGCGTCGTGAAATAAAAAATAATAATAAGGATAGCCGTAAATGAATGATTAACTAAATCAGCAAAAAATAATTTGAGACACCTTCCCCATGTTTAACCCCTGGTAGATTATTCAATCAATCTCATTAAAGATTTTATTTAAAGTTTGATCTATTATTTCATCTACTCCTAAGTATTTTATTCCTAAATATTTGATTATTAATATAAAAATGTATAATATATAAATACATATTTAAGATTTTTTATATGATATTTATAATTATAAATCTAATAGTTTTATATAAATATATAATTAAAATCTTATTATATTTATAATAATAATTCGTTTTTCCTATTTTAATATTCTTTACGGTGATACTAATTATTAATTTATTATAAATTGAATTATTTGACTGCTTATAATATTAAATAATTTAAAACAAAATATAATATAGAGTATATTAATTATTAAATTATTTAATTAAATTTAATTAATTAATGAATATTACAAGTTAAAAATAAAAGTATATAATTATTTTTTATTTTTGTATGTATACGAGTTTTTTATATTTATTTGAGTTACTAATAAAAAAAAAAGATGGTTTAGAGAATAATTGGATTGGAATTTGTATTAATTTATGCATGATCGATTTGTTTTTAAAGAACATTGAAATTATAATTGAAATTACTATGAAATTAATTAAATATATACATTTTCTTTTGTCTCAACACTATCACAACACCATTGATTAATCTTTGTTAAATAAAATTACATTTTGACTGATTTATCAACTTTTTTTTAATAATTTAATTTTTAACATTTCTCTAATTAATATTATTGGGTATAGAAGAACTTCCTAATAGATATGTGTTGGTTAATTAGATGTTCGTAGCGGAATAATTTATAGATTTAATCTAAACATCTAATCATATGATCATGCATAATTGATAGAATCATGATATATAGTTTATATAAATATACCTTTGATGCGTGAACCGGATCAGATCTGGTAGTAATGAATAGTCGAGAGCCCCACGTGTTACTCCTCTACTTGGTCCACACGAGCCCGACTAGATCTCTTTACTTTCGACTGCTAGGACGAAAAAGACAAAGGGGAAGCAATCCAATTGCTAAATTAAAAGATGATTTCTTCCTCTTGGAGTTCTCACCGTAATATAGCAAAAGTCGTTTTAAAAGATGGACAATTCTCTCTCTATTCACTTCTGTTTTTGTTTTTTTTTTTTGCAAATAAGTGAATCATTTTGTATTAAATAAAATTCCATAATTAATCATTAATTATATATTATTTTATTTCACAAATAAATAATATTTCTTATTATTAATAATATCTAATATGTATTAATTATATATTATTTTATTTCACAATCTTAACTCCATAATTAACCATTAATTATATATTATTTTATTTCACAATCTTAACTCCATAATTAACCATTAATTATATATTATTTTATTTCACAAATAAATAATATTTCTTATTATTAATAATATATAATATGTATTAATTATATATTATTTTATTTCACAAATAAATAATATTTCTTATTATTAATAATATCTAATATGTATTAATAATTAACCATCTTTCTCGTTTATCTAGTCGGTCAACTCTAAGTGTGTGACCTCATAGGACCCGATTATAATAGTTATAGGTTTAACCCCATTAATCGCAGTTGGCTTATAACAAAGCACTAGGACTCCTAAAATAATTGGATTAAATTATATCTGTTAATTTGTCCTATCCAAGTTTAGTCATTGCACATTAAATTAAAGGACACAATTCCTTCAATCTCCCATTTGTCCTTAAACAAGTGTGCAATATAAGATACCTTTGTCTCTTAATATCTTATTTGATGATATGGTAACATTCATACCTTTCTATCAAATATGTTTCTTGAACTCTAAGTTTGAACTGTCAATTAAACGGATGATTCATATTAATCCATCCGAGCATGGCCATGCATTTTCAGTTCTCGCTCTTCAAGTGGCCGAGACACCATTCCTGTTCAATGTATCACAGTATACATGAAGTAGGAGGACTTCTCCATTCTTGTATGACTATGGCTCCCACTCAATTTTTATCAATCTCAACTACTGCCTTTATAACTCCCTTTTACGGAAAGCGTTTAACAGTATCAAAGAAATACCAATCATCAAGTGAGGGCACAACATACTCATGTCTGAGAAATCTACTAAACATGGTTTAACTTAAAACTCTACAATCTTTTTGGAGAGTCTTAAGGTGGGTCAGTCTTACATGTATCATCCATACACATATATGTAATTGACTAGACATCTCCATGTCCTTATAGCCCATGAAACCTGACGCTATCAGTCAGCTTACAATATAGTAACTTATAAAATCATCTATGTCCATTTGATGATTTCAAACTATAGACTTTTAATAATTCAAAACTTCATTTCACTTAATAGGGTTTCATTCACCAGAACACTTAAGGTGATCCCATTTGTTAATAATGAATTATTTGGACATATTATTCAATATCGATAAAAACAATATAAATAATGATGAAATATCATATATCATAAAATCATTAAGTCAAACATAAAACTGATGTCTAACATTCATAAATACATAATATAATACAAAAGCAAACTCAAAGTCATTCTCCAATGTGCTTGAGACCCTTAGCCCTAGTGTGACTCTCGTGCTTGGGCCTAGGCATAGGTTTGGTTAATGGATCTGCAATGTTGTCATTAGTATGCACCTTACACATCTTAATATCACCCATAGTGATGATGTGTCGAATAAGGTGATACTTTCTCATAACGTGTCTGGATTTGGAGCTCGAACTCGATTCCTTTGCCTGAGCTATGGCACCATTGTTGTCACAATAGATGTCGATAGACATTGAAATGCTAGGAACAACACTGAGTTCATCTAGGAACTTCCTCATCCAAACGGCCTCCTTTGCTGCTTCACTAGCAGCAATGTACTCAGCCTCTGTTGTAGAATCTGCTATAGTACCTTGCTTGGAGCTCTTCCAGCTCACAGCTCCTCCGTTAAGGATAAAGACATAACCCGATTGAGACTCAAAGCCATCTCGGTCAGTCTGAAAGCTTGCATCAGTATAGCCTTGTACAATCAATTTTTCATCTCCCCTATATACTAAGAAATCATCCTCTGTTCTTCTTAAGTACTTCAGGATATTCTTAGCTGCACTCCAGTGTGCTTCTTCAAGACTTGATTGGTATCTGCTACACATGCTCAAAGCATATGCAACATCTGGATGTGTACATACCATGGCATACATGATAGATCCTATAGCAGAAGCATATAGGATCTTGTTCATCTTCTCAAGCTCAGCAGGTGTTTTAGGACACTGCGTCTTGCTGAGATATACACCTTGTTGAATGGGTAAAAATCCCTTCTTGGAATCTTGCATCTTGAATCTATGAAGAATCTTATCAATATAAGTTCCTTGACTTAATCCAAGAAGCCTCTTAGATATATCTCTATAGATCTTAATTCCAAGTATGTACTCGGCCTTTCCTAAGTCTTTCATTGAGAAATATTTCTTCAGCCATTCTTTTACGGACTCTAGCATCGGAATGTCATTCCCAATAAGTAGTATGTCATACACATACAAGACTAAGAAGGTTTCCTTACTCCCACTAAACTTCTTGTAAACACAAGGATCCTCTTCGCATCCAATGAATTCAAACTCTTTGATCTTTTCATCAAATCGAAAGTTCCAACTCCTGGATGCTTGCTTAAGTCCATAAACGGACTTCTTAAGCTTGCATACCATCCCAACATGATTTGGATCTTCAAAACTTTTAGGTTGTGTCATGTACACATCCTCTTCCAAAAAACCATTTAGAAAAGCGGTTTTGACATCCATTTGCCATATCTCATAGTCATAATATGCAGCAATAGCTAGGATTATCCTAATGGATCTAATCATGACAACTTGTGAAAATGTCTCGTTATAGTCTATACCATGAATTTCTCTAAAACCTTTGGCAACTAGTCTTGCCTTGTAAACAGATGTATTTCCATCCTTGTCATTTTTTAGTTTGAAAATCCATTTGCTTCCTATGGGTTTTACCCCATCTGGCAAATCTATCAAGTCCCATACTTGATTTTCAAACATCAAATCCATTTCAGACCTCATGGCGTCAAGCCATTTATTGGAGTCTGGACCCGTCACTGCTTGCTTATAGGTCGAAGGCTCACTATGTTCTAGCATAAGAACATCAATGCTTACATTTAAGATGAAATCATCATAACGTCTTGGTTGTACCCTTGGTCTTTCCGATCTACGAGTGGGTTCAACTTGTTCAACAACTAAATCCGGAACATGATCTACAACTGTTTGTAGATCCTCTTGTTCTGGTTCTTAGATGTTCTGAGGCCCTGAGCCTTCAAAAGTAATCATCTCTGCATCGACATCATCCATGTCATTTTGTTGTTGAGTTTGTTGCTCTTCATCATCTTGAACTGTTTCAAGATGAATATTTCTCCCACTTGACTTGTTGGAAAGGAACTCTCTTTCCAAAAAGACATTATCCCTTGCAACAAACACCTTTTGCTGAGTTGGATTGTAGAAGTAATATCCAAAACATCCTTTTGTATACCCTATAAAAAAGCATTTATCTTATTTTGGGGCAAGCTTCTTTGTTTGTAAACGCTTTACATAAGCTTCACATCCCCATATTTTCATAAAAGACAACTTTGGAACCTTTCCAATCCATATCTCATATGGAGTTTTGTTTACAGTTCTTGACGGAGTCCTATTTATTATAAGTACAGCAGTAGTGAGGGCATATCCCCAGAAGGATACCAGAAGATTAACAAAACTCATCATTGATCGGACCATGTCTAACAAAGTCTTGTTTCTCCTTTCAGACACACCATTTAGCTGAGGTGTTCCTGGGGTAGACAACTGTGTGACTATCCCACAGTTTTTCAAATGATGATCAAATTCGTGGCTCAAGTACTCACCACCACGATTAGATCGAAGTGCTTTTATTTTCTTGCCACTTTGAGTCTCTACTTCGTTTTGAAATTCCTTGAACTTTTCAAAGGACTCTAATTTATGTGACATAAGGTAAATATACCCATATATACTCATGTCATCAGTAAATGTGATGAAGTATCTATAGCCACCTCTAGCTTCAGTGCTCATTGGACCACATACATCAGTATGTATTACGCCAAGTAGTTCAGTAGCCCTTTCAAACGTTCCTTTGAAAGGTGACCTTGTCATCTTGCCCATCAGACATGATTCACATGTATCAATGGATTTAAAATCCATGTCTTTTAGAAGCCCATCTTTGTGGATCTTCTTCATGCGATTCGCACTAATGTGACCCAATCGACAATGCCATAGGTAGGTCTCACTCAA
>NC_061864.1:38493923-38552860 GCF_907164915.1 Impatiens glandulifera | reverse complement strand
AAATCGATATTTTACAAACACGTAACCAGTAGTTTGTAAAATCAGTATTTTACAAACACGTAACCGGTAATTTGTAAAATCGGTATTTTACAAACACGTAACCGGTATTATATGCTTCCGGTAGTTTGTGAGTTTGGCTTTATATTAAGACGCGTCCGGTTTTATAACTCTGGTATTTTAAAGAGCGCGCCCGATATTTTGTGAGCTTCCAGTAGTTTATCAAAATCGGTTTTTGGATTAACATAACCGATATTTTATCAATTCGGCATTATGTTAAACGTAACCAATAATTCATCAATCCAACTTTATATTAAGCATACCTGGTAATTTACTACTTCGGTGATACAGACGCTTTCAAGTTCAGCATTCTGGATAAGAACTTTCCTGTGTCTGATCAATCTTACTTCCCGAATAAGCTTTCGTTGTGAGCAATCTGACACAATAGTATAATCAGATTTATACAAACTGCTATGAACCAAGACAAGTCAAGCCTTCTAAGTTATACATTCCTCGTGTACTATAATCCCATTAATGGATATTTTGTCTTATTATCATCCAAGTACAGACAAGATCAAAGAGGATACTCTCCGATGTACTCTCCTGGAACTCAATGAATCGAATAAGTATTGGCGTCCTATGAAGAAAATATATCCATTATATGACCGTTGTAGCTTGTCTATTTAAGAAGAAAGTAGAGGACAATTCTACATACGAGTTACATAAATATAAGCTTTCACGTCTCTCTGAACGAACAACTGCTTTTAAATTTTTATTCAAGTTTGCTAAAGTATTAAAATTGTATTACATACTGCCTATTCTATGTGAGTCAGTTAACATTGTAAGTTGACATAAATTGTTTATATTCAACAGAGTGGGTGTGATAAGAGTTCAAAAACAGGCAGTAACTAAGTCCTAGTTGTTCGACTGGGTTTATACAAGTGTTGTATTAAACCAAATCTTCTAGTGAATATTCTTCTCGAGGTCGATAAGACGGGGTGGCGTAGGAGCTTTTACTCCGAACATCCATAAAATCTTTTGTCCTATGTGTTCCTTTCTTTCAGTCTCATTCACATATTGCTTCAAGTTTGTGAAGGCTTGCGTAGAATAGAAATGAATATTAACTTCTAACATAGTTACTATAAAACGAAGTGTGTGTAAGCGTTCAACGTAGGCAGACCCCGTCTCTATCATTGATCCCGATCCTAACAAAATATAAGTTTTCAAAAGACCGAGGATTAACCTTAATGTTAAAATTTATCGGTCATGTCTTTTAAAAATGAATTAAAATTAAAATCGGCCTGGGCTATTCTAAAAAAATGTGGCAACGGATTAAGTATGTAGCCCGCAAACGCATTTAACCATTTAACTAGGCACAAAACTTGCCACCTGACGGGCTCGAACCCAGGACCTTAAGGTTATTATCCACCTATTGTTGCAGCTAGAAGAGGGGATGGCCTTGGCTATTCTAAATTATGTGCTAAATGAATCATTTTATTATAAGTGAAATTTTATTTTAGATGAAATTTATATGACTTGATCGAAAAATAAAAGAAAAAAATATGTTTTGCCTTTTTTTGTTTGAATTTGTTTTGTATGTCTTATGATTTTAATTGATATTGTTGTTTATATGTGTGTTAATAGTTATTCTAAAAGTTTTCATTTAGTTTGGGATCTATTTGGATCACCAAAGTCGTAGTTAGCTAGGGTCTAGATCGGAAAATCTGGAGCAACAGACCTTACTGCCGGAACAACCACGTTTTCTGCACCCGGATGCACCTGCAACTTGCTACTGCCAACCGAGGATTGATGATGGCTGCACCTGGCGACCGAGGATTGTTGTTGCCGACTAAGGGCCGATGCTGGATGCACCTAGCGACCAAGGATTGTTGTTGGTTGCACCTAGCGACTGAGGATTGCTACTGCTGACCGAAGACTGATGTGGGTTGCACCTGGCCACCGACGTTGGCTGCATCCGACTGAGCTGGGTCCAATTCTTGACCGAGGGCTAAGTCTTCGACCGTGGAGGCTTGCCCACAACCCAATTTTTATTTATTTAATTGATTTTTTTCTTTTTAGACTTAGGGTTGTTTAGTTGACTTTTTTATTTGCTTAGTTAAAAGTTTGTGGCTTATTTGATCCTAGGTTATAATAAAATTTAAAATTAAACCCTTAACTAAAATTTAATCTAGCCCTAACTTAGATTTATGATTATTTTTCTTTTATAAGTTCTCTTGAACTACAAATTTTTTATAAAACCAAAAAAAAATATAAAAAAATTATTTAGAGCATTTATATAATTTACCTCAATAAAGTTTTTAAAAATCAATCAAGACTTAATCCAATTAAGATTTGATTAATAATTTGATTAGTTTTGATTTTTAGGATAATTTTATGTGTGGATTATTTGCTTAGGTTTTCTTGTTTTAAGTTTTGTCTTTGTTTATTCTTTTTTTGTCTTTTATCTAATGCCAACCTTTTGAATGTTAAATGAAAAATTCTAAATTGTAAAGCATAAGAAATTTAAAGAACGACCAAAATTAATTAGTAAAGACCTTAGGATTGTGGGACATAGCGTCTAAAAAACTCTTTCTCACACATAACCAAACGCTGAACTCACTCTCTTAATTCATAATTGTTAAAAAAAGTTAAAGAAAACTTGTGTAAATTTTATCATTTTTTAGAAAATATAATTTCTGTACTTACAAGTATCTGTCATGTCTAAGTAACAAAAATATATCCTAAAAGTAAGTGTTTTACTTCAAAATTTAGTTTTATTTATTAAGTTAAAGTGCCAAACTATTAACGATAACTTAGTGTCTCATACTACTGTATGTGTTTAGAATACCATGTCATAAGTAGAGATAATATTCCTAACAATCATCCTAAATATCGAGGATATAATTGGGATCCCTAGCCAGATCACGAGGATTGAGAAAGTAAGTAGGATCTTGAGCAACACCATCCTCTTCAAACTCTACGTCTCCATATGTAGATTCTTGGATAAAATCACTGTATGTGTCTTCAACATTTGTTTATAACTGATTAGATGAATTGACAATATGATTAGATGCGTGAGCCACACTTACATATACGCTTGCGTGTGCAAACAACTCGGTTACACCTTAAAGGTTGAAGGTTGATGATTAAGCCAACTTCCTAATGGAAATGAATTCCACCCGCGCCTACAACTCTCACCTTCATGATTCAGAGAGTGAGAATGTTTGTGATGTAAACTTCTCGAAGCCTACAAGCATGATATATATGGACAACCATTCATTGCATAGATCATGGATTCAATGTGATTTTAAGGAATCATGAATCGAAGAGGATGATCGTCTTGAACAGACTTTTCAACTTCTCTATAATTTTAGTTTTAAAGAGAAAAGAGAGAATATAAATTATTTTATAAAGTTCATAAATAGTAATAACTATATAATCTAAAAAGATCTTATACCCAAAATATATATATATATTGACAAATTGATTAGTGTACCTATCTATGGACTAGCTTTTCAGATCTCTCTATTGCCATGAAGAAACATTTGTCTGATAATAATGCAGAATATCAAAGATTTGGGCATGATTCAGTTTCTCTGACAACATAGCCTCACTTTACAACATGGATGACCATTAACCAACAAGTGGAGTAGGTCTGGTTCTTCAATATGTTTCTCAGCTACACCAGCTTTAGACCCAACAGACCATGCAACGTACAGTTCTTCAGCTGTCTCTTTAGTGAACCCATTGCTGCTAAGATCCAGCATTTGCAACTGCTTTGCCATGCCAATAGCAGCTGCAAGCTCCATTATCGGCCCATCAATGGCAGCAGCATCCGCCTTTTCAATGCAGCTTTCGCTAAACTTTTCATCTTCTTCGCTGTCAGCAACTTCAAGCTGGCTGCATTCCATGTTAACCCCGCACAATCCTTGTGGAGTGGTGTTGTCCACTCTTTCAAGAGTTTGATGTTCATTCACGTCGATGTTTTCAGCCAGATTAAGCTCCTCTAAGGAGTCGTTCGCTACAAGTGCTTTAAGAATCGCAAGCATACCGTTAAGCCCAAGGCGACACTTATTAAGCACCAAAACTCTTAAACTGCATTCTGGGTTGTTCAGAAAAGATGCTAATGCGACTCCACCCTGTGTTCAATCATAAAGAGATGCAAGCTCAAATGGTAGTGAAATACTGGTTTCATTTGAAAACACAATTTCTATTTCTATAATATTTATGAACCAGATGAGATCATATTTACAAACTTAATATGTAGTCCTCTGTCAGATTCACATTTAGAAACATAAGTGTTTCCTTATAGAGCCAAAATTGTTATTTAAACATTACTATGGTCATGGTATTTTTTTAACATGAGAATACTTATGTTTTTCTTTTGTATAAAGGAAAGTAAGCAAAACATTCCAGCATCATTGATAATCGAAACTGAAACCTAAGTCTCGAAGTTCAAGACTAGTACCACCCATACTGAATTATATGCAACAGCTGTGTCATTTTCTTTTATCCTGTTTGGCATTATACATGATATTATTTTTTTATCATATTCTAAATTAAACCAGTTCAACACTTTTTTTCAGCAACAGATTGAGAATTTATTTATTATACTAAAAATAATCGAATAAAAAGCGAGGGGAACTTCATTTATCAGAGTTTCGCCATTAACTCCTTTTCAACTCGGGGTAGTGACAAGTGAAAAAAAAATATACTCATAAATAAAATACCTCTTGCATGATCGCGTTTCCTCCAAGGTTGAGCTCAAGAAGGCAGCTTCCGGCTAAGGAAATATCATTTCCCAGTGAATGAGAACTTGGTGCACAATATGATTGATCAGGCTTCAGAGGTTCTTGAGTTCCCGTGGACAGTGACTCAAGTAAATGTATAGCTCCATCCTATGTATTATATATAAACTAGCAAATTTCAATTGAACTGGACTAAAAAAACTTTAGAAAATGCTGTGACCATTCACTCACAGTTCCTATACCAGTACCACCAAGCATCAATGCCGACAATCGTGATAATTTTGTGAGTTGGCAAATTTTGTCAACTACAAGCTTGCTTAACTTCAAACCATTCAAATTTAGCTCTGAAATTCTGCAAATAATAAAGGCCAGTAAATAAAAAATAGTTGGAGTACGGGTAATAATATAATCAATGCTACTGACTATGTTTTTGATTTGTGCTTTAATATCCTTATTACAAATTACTGCAACTTTTGCAGTAATTGCTTTTATTTATACAAGTTGTCTTTTGTTTTAAAAAGAAAAAAAAAACACTTAGATATTTCTCCTTCACAAACAAAAAGAGATAGCCAGTATTGTTTCATAAACTTCATTTATGTTTGGGTGTGTATAATTGAAATTAGACTTGAATTAGAATCATAGTTGAAATTCAATTCCAACTTTCATATTTGGAGAAATAATAGTGTAGAATTAAACAAATAGAATTACAATTCCGAAGCAAGAATAATAGAATTAAAATTAAAATAATCATATAAATTCAATTCTATTGGAAATTAAATTCCAATTCCTTATTTTTAGTCATCAAACAAACAAAGAAGTTGGAATTGAACCCCTATTTCTAATTCTAATTTCTCACAATTCTATTAGAAACTTCTTCATGAACTTAACAAAAGGGCTCACACATTTTCCGGACATTGTCCACAAATGTTTCCTTGTTGCCAAATAGCACCTTGATAAAATAAAACATAAATAAGGCTCATAATTGAGAAAGATTAACCTGCTTAAAGTGGTGAGCTTAGCCAACAGATTTGCTAGGCTATTTGCAGAGATTGGACCATTGTATCCTGTCCAAACGAATAATAAAGATCAATTAGGAATGCTGATTGAAAGGTAGCTATAAGTTCAAATCAATTTGATTAATAAAATAAATACCTAAAGAAAGTTGCGCAAGAACAGACTCCGGACCCAGCGAATCAGCAATCTTCTGAATTGCTCTGGAAGTTAGAGAACATCGATCGATGTTTAAGCTATACAGGGCTAGAAAGGGAACATATATTTTGTCATGGAACTTCAATACATCAATTAGACAATTCAAAAAGAGCAACAAGGTAATATTTAACAAATAGATACAGATGTGAGACGAGTCAAATTGCAAAAACTGAAATTGTAAAACATCCATATGAATTAGAAAAACTGGAAATTATGGCTTTATTGTGCTTGAAAATGATTTTCTATTTCTATGTAATAACTAATAAGATTTTAAGCAGTCATACATAAAACCAGTATATATATTTACCTTTGCATTTTTCCAATATGGTTGAAAGATATGATCCACAGGCATCAGTCAAACGGTTACCAGAGATGTTCAGCACTTCCAATCGAGAAAATAACACTGGGCATTCACAGATCTGTGATGATCCAGAGATAATAAGCTGATTGAATGAACAACATTCAACTCACATACAGACTTTAACATAAAATAAAAAAGACAACTTCAGACATGTCAGATTCTCTTTCTGTCAAGAAAATCAGCAATATCTAATAACGTTTTCTAAATGTAAGCATAACATCCCAAACCAAAATATATTGATGAAATAAAGGAAAAAATAACCCCTGGAATATGGCTAAAGGTGCAAATAAATCCAAGAATTTTGATAAACATAATAACATAAAACTTTGTAAAAAGTTGTACAACTATTACCCCCAATATTAACAGTAGTCCACGTTGAAGACTCTATAGTTATAATTTGTATTAAATCACTATCATCTTATCCCAAAATGAACACAAAACTAACAAGACGACAGTATAAATTTTCAAACATACAAAGTGTGGAAATATCAAACTAGGTCTTCTTTCAAACAGCACACTAGACATTAACTCCAAATGATTGGAGTTTTGTCTTCTCAACAAAATGTTCATTTATGTTTGGAAGTTGTTATTTGTTTAACTAGTCTCTTTTATTTTCCTATAAATTGTAGTTCTATTGTAATAGTTTAGCATTCCAAATCAATCCCCATATGTATATTATATATATATATATATATAGTCTTTCGTTGCCTCCAACCAATGGCAGGATCGTGGGTTTCAATAATATCACCTTTACTAATCAAATCTATCTATTCTAGCATATCTTTACTCTTCTTTTTTCTTTTTATATTTGTTGATGAAACTTGAGAGAATATGAAAGTGAGAGATTGGTGACAAACAAATTGTCTTTGAATATTATATTAGTATGTTTTGAACATAGGAGACACACTATTAAATAAAAGAGAAGCCATTTACCGGAAAAAAAAATAATTATACTAAAAGTCAAATAAATCATCTCAATCCTTTATTCTAATGAACAGCCAAATAACAATCAATTTGTCCCCAAATTGATTTGTAGTGGTAACATTCCATTTCTGATTTGTTAAGTTTTGGGAAGATATTATCTACCATATTTCCACTCTCCTATCTGTTACGTTTGTTTCCAAAGTTTGACATCATTTATCTGTTTAATGGAATTTGTCTCCAAAGTTTGACATCGACCCACTGTTCGGCATTTGTCTCCAAAGTCACTTTACTGTTGAACCAAGATCTTCACAACCTCCTTCCTTAGTCTGCAATTTTCCGCATAATTTGAGGGATAGTGAAAATATCAAGCTAGGCCTAATTTTAAAGCACACCTTACCCTTGCCAAGAAAGTGGTTGAAAATTTTTGTCTTCCCAACCATGTTTTTGTTATGTCTATCTACAGAGTTGTTTCACCATTTATTTACCATTTTCTAGTACAGACTATAAATTGGCCTCATGGTAATAGTTTAGGCATCACAAAAAATATCAATCTACTTTCTCTTCATTTTTCTACACAAAGTAAATCCTTATAGTATATCTAAGGATTTAATTCAATTGTCTCAACTTCTCCATTTACTTTTTAAGTTGAGAGACCATGATTAAGTGAACATTATAAATAGAGAACGTTGTGCAAAATATGCTACTTAATAATGAGGATATTTATACAAGGGTACAAACTCTTGGGTTACTTAATACCTTTTAAATATATGGGAATCAAATTTGTACTTTAGCCAAATTTGGGGAGCTTTTTATTTTCTTTTCTTTATTCCTACATGTATTCAAAACTTCTGAGGACGTCAAAATAACATAGATACCATTATGAACACATTATATGGTGCCTAACATGGAAATGATTTTTCCATTCAGTTTGGGAGTCTTTGTGTTACATACCATCCTAGAGATCTAGGTTTGTAGAAGAAATGTAGGTTAATAATGGCCTAAGCCTGAGAGGAATAAACTTGATTCTATAACTATTTCATCCGTCATTTCAAATATTACATTCTCCACTACTTATAAGCCGCTAACTCATTAACCCACTATCTTACTCTTCTAAGTATCATACTAACCTTATTCTACTACGAAGTACCTACCACTACAGTTACATTACTCCCCCATAAGAAATACTTGACCTGAAGGATTGGACGGAATTGCACAATTGCACCCCCTTTAATTTCTCTCGATCCCATTAAGCCACTAGCTTACTCTACTAATTACCAACTACTACAGCCACACCTTGAAGGCAGTTTAGGTTTACCTTAACAAAATTAAAACTAAGATGCTATATCATTGAGTGTGTATATATTATCTTCTTTCATAGCATCTCTTTTAGACTTTTTGTATATAATGCCTAATTATCAAGTTGCAGATATCAATAGCATTTCTCCTGGGCATATAACTTATACAGGAATCTTGCAAAGAATGGACAGAAATATTATACCCATTACCCAGTCACATTATCTGTAAATCTTTATATTCTTGCACATAAATGCAATTTATAAAGTTACAGTAATCTGTAATGAGCAGGAGATATACAGCCAGGAGTATAGACCTGAAACAAAGCAGTTGGTCCTAAGCGATTGCAATGAAAATCCAACACCAAACCTCCATATCCTTGACTGGACGAAAATACTTGCTGAAGTTTCTCCATGGTTACATTTCCTATGGCATGGCCCAGAACGGAGTAAGAAAATAAAAAGGAGCTAATTATTTTCAGAGAATGAGAACATTACAGACCTGCTTAGAAGTTAATTCCAAGTTCACAGTGGGATTAATTGACTATAGACAAATTCACAATAATTACCTAGCAAGTTGTGCGAAAGATTTAATACAGCAATTGGTCTGTGAGCTTGCAGTGCATTCAGTAGTGGACTTATTGACACATCTTGCAATTCACAATCAGACACTATAATCTCATCCTCTGAGACCTATAAAAGTGCATGAGATACGCCCCATGTAAAAAAAATACAGTTGTGTTAGTAATGTTCCTATCCTTCTAGAACTTTGCAATGAAAAAAACAAAATCTTTTACTAGTACCTCTAAATTGTACAACTTCGAGAGCAATCTGATGTTAGGTGGTTCAGATGATTCCATGCAAGAGTCAACATAGAGTTGCATCAATCGCTTTTGTACCCATCCTGAATTGACATGTATAAGAGAGGAACTCCAGTACTTTCCATGAAAAAAATAAACAACTACATGGATGCGGAGTTGCATAAAAAACAAGTAAAAGAAGGTTCTTCTTGATATAGACTATTACTATCAGCGTGCCAACCCATTTCATAGCCAGCACTGCATAATTCCACTTTTAGACAGACATTAGATAGTGCTGTGTACTTGAAAAAATCTTGATAAGATAGCCTACACCTGATGCAGGAAACCTGATAACAAACCACTCAATTTTATTAGGCATAGATGTTCCGTTGATGTGTCTCAGTTTGATTAGGTACTATTCTTGAACTACACGCTTGATTTAGTGATGTAGACTTCATAACCATATGAGAATCGTACACTTAACAAACTGTGAAATAGATGCCATTCTTATCTACCTTTTTAATGTCAAAAGACTAGTTATCCTTCACAACTCTCATAATTTTGTTCAAGAAATCTGTAAAACTAAAATGGCTTCCTCCCACTGGGTCGAGATTCACCACTTTGTTGGTTAATAATTAAGCTTCCAAATCAATTAACCCCTGATAAGCATGAAATATCTATGGGCAATCTTGTTAAAAGAAATTCAAGATTTCTTTATTTAGATTATTGAGTTTTTTAAGGTGAAAGTATGATACAAACTTGTTATTAGATGAGTAATATATGGCATATATAGTTCAGTACAATATAAGTAAATCATTGAGAACAAATAATACGTTGGTATAAATAAAGCAATCGGTTGAGGGCAAGCCAATTCCAAAGAGGGACGGGGAGAGAGAAATAATTCTACAATCCCCACAAGTTTAAAATTCCACAACATTATTTGAGCACAATTGTTTGAAAGAGGAGTTGAATAATCTACAACATTCTCTATAGAAGGGCTAGGTTGCAAGATGTAGAATACCAATCACAACATAGCATTGCCAATCTTCCTCAGTGTTCCGTATCCGGAAAGTCAGAACCACTCGGATAGAATTTGGTAAGGCATTTAAAATCACAACAAATCTTTCTAATTGACAATAGATTGCGCCGTTAACATGGTAAGGTGTTTAATATAGAATTTAGAGAACACTTTTTAAACAAATGCAGATGCGCCGTTAGCCACGCGAACGATGAACAAAATGATTTGTATATAAAAATCATGTAATTGAAATAGGTTCCCCGTCATGTGCTGTGCTCTAATGTCCGCTGGAGTTGATTGTGCTGCCGAAAGGAGTTGCGGAAGCGGGGTTGCTAACGCTATATAGAGTCACGTAGCGGCAGTCTGGGATTAGCGTCTAGAAGTTGACGTATCGCTTCCAGCTGGACGAGACACTGTCAACCGGAAGCACGACCAGCAACAACTGTCAGTGATAACAAGGGAGCAGCGACAACAACTGTCAACGATGACGAGAGAGCATGACAGTGGAAGATGAAGGGGCAGCTATGAGATCGCAGAGGTGAGTGGAAGAAGGCGAAGAGCATTGGGCAGCTATGAGATCGGAGAGGAAGAGGTAGGGGAAGTGCTTGGGTAGCTATGAGAACAAAGAGGCTGAGAGGATGAAATGTTGATGAAATTCTTTCACTTCATCGAGTGACTTTGATCGCCAGAGTGTCACTAGTAGGATGCTAAATTGACCATTTTTGGACAAATTATGTCGGGTTGCCGAACCACAAAAACAGACAAATTCTGCCAAGTGATGGGAGAAAATGATGGATAGATTATACCTATATAAAAAGTGCAGTTTCTGAAGTTACGAAACTGTCGAAGAAGAGCTCAAGAAGGATCCTCTGATATCATGTAGAATATTGAATTTTTAAGAGTGAAAGTATGATAATATTATTTGATGATACGAACTTGCAATTATAGAGTACAATAAAAATTACAGCAATAACAACAAGCAATACGATTAGAATAAATAAAGTAATATGTTGAGTGCAAGTAAGGTCCATCAATTCAAAAAGGAGAGATAGATAATTCTACGCTCTATCATAAATATACAAAATGTATGTTTTTCTACGATTAGAATGTATTTGCACGAATGAACCTAGTTAGTTAAGAAATTATAAACAGATTATTAGACACCACACTAACACATGGATTACATCAAAGTTGAAAAAAGAAAGATCATATCAATGACTCAATCTCATAAGCTACAAAAACAATTTTGGATGCTTCAAGCATAAGTTATCCGTTCTAAAGGTAGGAGGAAATCTAACTAATGTCAGAAACAAGATTGCAGAAACTTAAGTAATAGACAACATCATGGGTGATGTCATGATATATATTTTCATGATGGAAATTATTAAATATTGCATGTTTTATGACTTTGGCCAAGTGTCGGAGTTTCAAAGTCAAATTTTCACTAATCCCACATAAGAGAAACATTCATGTTGAAGACATACACAAAGCAAGATCTGATCCATAAAATAAGAGAGAATTAGGATTGAAACGGCAATAACATGGTACTTGCAAGCACATCGTGCGCTATGAAAATAAAAGTTCAACGATATATGTACCTTCTATTGAAACTTCAATCCAGGCTTTTCCTGATAAATGATCCTTTACTGATTCAATTGCTTCCAGCGAATTGAGGACTTTTCCACCATATGTCAAGTGTTGAATAATCGGCAATAGTCCTGGATTTTACTATGCCATTGAGCAGCAATATATAACTAAAACTATGGATCATATTTAATGCTATCTCATTAATCTAGCTAGTATTGCAGCCAATTAGCATTGTGGTTACATTAATCAAGTGAACCAATCACACAACACTCATGGGTAGACAGATTTTGGTATTGTGAATAGATGTTAATTTCCTGTATTCCAGATACTTTTAACTGAAGCTATAGTATTAAACCATATAGTATCTTGAGAAACTTAAAGAATGCAGGATATGATTATGTAGTTCAGATATCTTCACAGTAAGCATAATTATGATGTTCTTATGGAAGAGATGCCATGATCAAGGCCACTTACACCCACTACAATATGAACCTACGAAATGACAAGACAAAGAGGCTTCTATCTGAATTACTATTATCCAATACAGGACTGTGGGTGTTATGCTAATTCTCCTAAAACTATTATCCAATTCAGGAAAATAAGGTCTACATACCTTTTGATCTCTTTTCAACAGGAAGTTTCAAAAAGTATAAGCACGCAACTTCAACTTTGACATGGTCTATGCTTAACTTGTCACCTGCTATACACGAGTCAAGTGGCATATGTACAAAGTCTTCACCAACCTTGAAAAGAAGGCATTGCTGCATTTAAAGTGGATCACAAAATATTAATACAGATAAATAATGAAACATAATGTGTATGGTAATTAATAGTCGCAATATTATCATGTCAAGCAGTGATGTCAATGACCTATCCTTAAAAGGCATGTGACATTAACTCGCCATCTGATAACTTACAACAATATTATTAGAAACTGTAAAGTCACCCTCTTCATTTCAATACTATATATGGAATCCAATCTTAAATTTGGTTTTAGAATGCAATCTGCAGCTGCATTGTGCTATCTGTGACTCTTATATGATATAGAAAGCAGAATACTCACACAATTTTCATCAATGCATGTGTGCATGTCCAAAGCAGTATTAGTATTCTGATCATTTGTATATCCTGAGATGTTACGGGCACACTTTGAACCATTTGCAACAGAATTGTAACTATTGCCAACTTCATTTGTCCCAACATTGAGCAAGACTACTTGTGGTTTACTAGAATTGAATGAACAAATGCTTTCTTCCATGATAGGAGGAGCATGTTTAGTAGATGCACCTTTAGGATTCTGCCAAGCCAAAAGAATAAATACGAAAGTTTACACATTAAGGTACATCATGTAAGCATCACATAACAATAAACCTACCTGTAAATCACTAACAGGAGTCAAATTACTCCTGCTGTTGTCTGTCGTTAAGAGGATAAAGATAAATTAGTAATGAGTTAGTAAACCTGTAAATAAATTATGTCCATACAATTATTTTGTGTTCTGTAGGCTTACATTCATCAGAAGTAGCTATATCCTCTGCTGGAGTTTCATGGTTCTTTTCCTTGAAGCACTCTCTTTCATCATTGGATTCATCATCATCAGAAAAGATTACTCGAAAACGTTTACGACCACCAATGTTTTGGTCACTGTGAGTAGATTTGGATGTGCTTCTGGGTGATAATTCAATTGTGCTTTTAGCACTGCGGAATTTCTTCATTTTTGATTGAGAAGACTTCTTACTAGTATGCAAGAGTGAAATCAAGGTTTCATCATCGTTTAGAGCATCCACTCTAGGATGTAATCTTGATTCGGGAGAATTAGATTCATTTACAGCTGAGGAAGAGCTGAAATCAAACTGATGAAGTAACTGGTCCTGCTCCTCAGTTTCAGTTTCAGTTTCAGAACAAGTTTCCCCCATTGCGTCATGTGCTTCTAGATTTCTAATATTTGACTGCTTCAATTTATCAATTTCCTGTTGCAACTTCCTGAAGCAACATAATCCTAATTAAATAGTCTTAAAATCCACAAAGAACACTGGTAAACTGCCAGGATTAAATCTGCACATTTCTGTGAAAATGGTAACCTTAGACAAGTTTTCTACATCTAGTACCAGCATTGGCACCTAAACGTAGAAAGTTAAGAATCTCGTGCTTACCTAGCCTCGTCGACATTGTCGAATCTTATCATGTGGCAATAGTGCATGTTCTCCAAGGCTGATAGCTGAACTGAAGGAAGATTTGCTTTCACTGCTATTCTGCAACAAAGAACCTATATGCAATTAGACTCCAATAAAGTCATTTTACAACAATGCTTTGTTACATATTAGTAGGGTTGAGTTGTTAGTTAGGACACTAAATAGTAAATATGCCCTTAGAGTTTATTATGTTAGTTAATATTATCCCAAGTTGTTTGAGGGTTGTTAGCTTGTTAGAATAGGTAGAACCTAGAGATTGGATGAGCTAGACCATGATACGATACGATACCTATCATAAACATGAGGACTGAGACAGACGACCTCTAGATAAGTAGTTAAAGAATTGAATTGAATATTGAATGGATTATGTCCATATATTTGTATTCTCTGCTAAATGGTTAGGTCATTCTTTCTATAAACCCTACAAAAGTGTAACAGCTGCATGATATTATTGACATTATAGTAGCAGTTGTCTAGAAAAAAGGCTGAATAAATTTCCAAATTACACATGAGTAGAACAGCTGATTACATTTTTTGACCTATAGACTAAGATACTTCCTTAATCCTAATATGTGGCATAAATTTTGCAGTTTAAGATGAGTTGATCATTACAAAGTATCTAGCCAAAATACCCTTTTAGTATTGGACTATTAGATCTATTCTCAATCAAATTCAGATTGCATCTTGCTAAACATCTACATTGCTGGAATAATTATTATTCATAGCTAATCTGAAATCTCTTTCAAGGCAGAGGAATAGGCACATGAGGAAGAGGAACAAGATGAAGAGATATAGATATGATGGTAAAAGAAAAGGAACAAATGTGTAAAGCAAATTGATTTTAAATCATTAATTAAAATGCATTTACAACAGATACTAGGGTATGTAAAAGCAGTGAAATGCCATCAAGTAACTCAGACCTACTAAGATTGTAAGGATCATGTTTTTCCAGTCTTAATGTAACTCTGGACCCCACTAACATTTGGAAAATTATCAAATGACTCTAGCACAAATAAAGTCGTCCAAATTTCTACATAAACAGATCGACTAGTCAAGAAGATTCTTTCCAATATAGTATAGACGATGAACAATATTTGATAGCATTTCCCAGGAAACACCTCTTTGAGGAATGTATACTCATGTAGAAAAGTGGAAATTGTAAACGAAAAATCATCACATTCTTTCCTCTAGTCAACAGGGATAAAGCACCAACATTTTGTATTAAAATAGATTCCATGAGATAGATTAACTCAAAGAACTCATGATCACTTGCCTGTATCCCTCTTCAAATGCATCCAAAGCTCCTGACAAATTACCATCAGAGTCCAAAACAGTTCCAATGTTAATCTTTGCTAATGCTTGCCCCTGGTATATAGTATAGCAGTTCTGTAAATTATTTTAGCAAAAAAGATACTTCTAGCATATAACACATACTAGATTGTTAGACAATACATGACCTTAAGTAAGGAATGAATGTGGATGATAGAGATTAAATTTCAAGATCAATCCAAAGTCAAAGGAGCTTAAATTATAAAATTGTAATTAGAACCTACGTAAAGGGTATCATATTGCTCTTGTAGAGGAGATCAAGATATAGATTAGACAACAAAACTCATACAGTGAACTTAAAACTGTTACTATGTCAGCATCATCTTACTCGTTCAGAAAGATCAAGATGATCATAAAGTTATATATGACCCTTCTAATCAGTAATCACAAAAGAAGAAGAAAGTGAAAGCATTGACTGAAAATCCAACTTAAGTAGGAAAAAGAGAAATAAAATAATAGAATGCACTTATACTTACCTCCAAACTGCCAATTGACTTGTAAACCTCCCAGCTCTTTTTGTACCATTTGATTGCTTTGCTAAAGTTTCTGAGTTTCTGGTATGATTCTCCAATGAACAAAAACGAATCACTCAACTTTTCCTTGTCACACAACTCATTGGCTACTAACTTCTTCTTTTTAGCAGACTCTAGATGCTGTACAATATACCAAACTCAACAGATTCATTGAATAGGAATTAGAATATAACAGTACACTTTATCTTGTGATCAAGGTTGCAGAAAAATGTTAAAAGATATGACTATGCAGTCTCAACATATTATGGTAAACCCAAACCATGTAGGAAGACATACTTGTTTAGTTACAGAAAGAAAATAATTATATTATAGCTTGTTTGTATTTTTATTACTTCATTTCTGTGGAAATATCAAACTATGCCTTATATCAAACAACAAATTTGTTTCCAATTGACATTAACTCGAAGTGGTTGGAGTTGTGCCTTCAACAAAATGTTCCACGAGACATTAAGTCTGCAGAAACTCTACGAAGCCTCTTTTGAGAATCTCGACATTGATTTTCGGTGTGTCTTCAAAGTCACTGATTTAGTTCTGGCATCACCTCCACAGAAACTCCATTGTTTTGCAACACTTCATCCCAACTACGTCCATAGTTGTCAATAGCGCCCGTAGCGCTAGCTATAGCGAATAGCGTAGCGTAGCGCCCCCTTGTAGCTATAAGGGGCTATAGGCTACGCACTTTCAAATAGCCCCGCTTTTGTAGCTATAGCGCCTATAGCGCCAAAAGCTATTGCCCCTTGTAGCGACGCTTTTACAAAATTAATATTAATTATGACTTTTCATCTCCCCAAATTTTTTAAATTTCAAATTTTTTTTGACTCTTCCTCTTCTTTGCACTCTTCTTTTATTCTCTTATTATTTTTTCCTCTCTAGTTTTTCCAATTATTTTCTCTTCTTTCCTCTAATCTTATTTCTACATTTCTTCTCTAGCCTTTTCTTATCCCTCTTTCTCTTCTCTAGTCTTTTCTTATCCTTCATTCTCTTATTTTCTCTTCATCAACACATTTAAGAAGCTCGAAGGCAATCACATCTAAATCAAGGGGGAAAAGACCAATAGAAACATCTAACACATCTGATATTTTAGATGAATTTGATTACAATGAAAAAAGTGAAGAAGAGAATGATGCCAAACATTATGCAATTTCAAATGAAGAAGATGATCTCGATCTTGATGAAGAAAATGATGACAATGAATTTTAGATTATGTTTTGAACTTTTTCTAGTTTAAGAATTGATGGTTTTTTGTTTTGAACTTTTATTTTTGTGATGTTTTTTATTTTTGATATTTACATGTTTTTAACGCATTATTTTCAAATAGCCCTCGCTACGCTATTCGCTTTACGCTATAGCTATGAGCAGCTTTGACGCTATTTAGCGCTATACGCTATTGACAACTATGACTACGTCAATCTAGAGGACACCACTCTGCAAATACTCCACGACACTTCTCAGCAAGAATCTTGGAACCTATGTTTGGCAATTGTCCTCAAAGTCGCACATTTTTAGTTGAATCAAGTACTTATGAGCCTCTATATTTGGATTAATCAAGTCACTGACAGGTCTAATTTGTATGAAGAATATGTTGCTTAGTTTGAGGTGGAAAGTGGAAAGTGTATGTTGAATTATCTCTTCATCTTAGATTGGTGCAATTTTGCTTGCACTCAACATGTTGCTTTGTTTACACTCAATATGTTGAGTGCTGTCAGTTTTTACCTTTATCACACTGAATGTGTTTTAAATATCTGGATTTTTCATGTAAACATAACTCACTATCTAAATAATATATTCCCTCTCTTAAATTTCTACGGTGTCAAATTAGGTTTATTTTTATTCTTTAATTTACCCTAATTGAGAAAATTAGAATATATTAGTAACGATATTTTAGTGATTCTGATTTTTCCAAGTTAAAAAAAAATCAGCTCTTACACTTTATAAATAGTGTAACCTATTATGAGAATAATATAACAAAACTCAAAAGCATCTATTTCTCTGTCCTTTAAAAGAAATCACAATTATTAATGTAACCATTTAAAAAAAAAAAACTTATTATCATCTCATTTTATTTAATATTTTATGATCACAAAATTTCAGAAAATCACACCCATAATCCAAATTAGGGACATTTTTTTCATTTGATCCAAATAACCCAGTTTTGGTCAAACAATATTTTTTTTACAAAAAATCAAATTATTAATAACCCGGCATCAACAAGCCGAGAACAGGTGGCTAATAGAGTATGCCAAACTTGTTACTTTTACCCGAAGTATATATGTCAGTGGTTAAGGCTTAAATTGAGCTTGAGACCCTAACTAAGCCTAACCTCACCATGCTAGAATTGTCACTTGTCTTGATGCATCTCATCTAAATAGAGGCCCCATTTGGAATTTGAACCTAGACTCCAATGCATTTGATTCCACTTCTAATTTGACACAAACTCTAAAATAGGTTAACATCAAAACATAGTCAGGTAATACTCACAAAGACATCTTCCAACTAGGCTATATATCAGTGACTAATGTTGAATATCTGAGAATTCTCATAAGACTTAGAGAACAGAAAGCACAATGAAATGCATGAACTAACAAAACAAAATTAAAATAATTATTTTGGTGAAGGCGATGGGGATGTGAATTGATTTATTTATGATGTTGTGCATAGAATAATGAATATTATTTACCATAAGTAAAGGCAACCTAGTAATGCAGACTACTAAAAGGCAAAAAAAGACATTGAAGCAAAATAAGACATTAAATCAAGCATGGACATTGACGTTATTGAGTATAGAGCAACACTAAGGTTATTTACTGTAATATAAGGTAACCTAGCAGTGAAAATGGCTAGCCGGCAAAAGAATAAGGTGTCAGCAACAGAAGATATACCTTAACCCAAGCAAAAATCATGCTAGATTTCTCAATAAGGCGATCAATAGAAGCATTTTGCTGTAGGAGGCATTTCCTTTCACTTGATGTACCTCTAGCAACGGTCAATTGTCTTGATAGCTTCTTTAGATTTTGTTCTTCGCTTAATAAATCCTCTGCTACCTTCATTGCTTCTTTTACTGTTTCAATATTCTGACAAATTTGATTAGCCAATGCATCCTCATCCTCCAATTGTTTAGACAGTTTAAGTGCCTTTTCATAGCAACAAATTGCTTCCTCGCACTTCTGCACCCTGTAGTATAATTCTCCAAGATTGATGTACCCTTTTGCCTCCCCTTGGACATGCCCAATCCGCTTACAAATTAAAATATCCTTTTCAATGTGCTCACGAGATTTTTCCCATTTCCTGAGCTCCATGTAGGCCTTTCCAAGGTTATGATGGAGCCTACTGCGACCATCCTTATCTTTAGGCACTTCCTCTTCATCACAAATTTGCAGCCCCCTCGTAAGAATTTTCACCGCTTCTTCCAAGTTATCAAGATCCATTTCAATCATTCCAATGTTATTGTAAGCATCAATATATTCTTCGAGGAACGAAGCCATATTGGAGGATGGTTTTTCCTTGAGAGACCTAGCATGTCCTATTGCTAATTTGAAATATTTTTTGGCATTCCGAATAGAGCAGTGGTCATTTTCAGATCTCAGGAACATTTCATGATAAGTTCTGCCAAGTTGTGTGCAGGCTCTTTGTTGCTCAACAAGGTCATTTGCCTCCTTGGCAAGCTGTAAATGCTTTTTCTGCCATGAAAAAGAAGTGAAATTCGGCATGAAATTATTGTTTGGCAACTGTAAACATACTTGATTTGGTACCAACTAATTTATTAAATATCTGCAGTTTATACTAGCTATGATTCAACATAAAGCTTCAACTTCACTAATATCAAAATCAAGAACAAGATGAAAAGCAACAATTAGCAAAAATTAAATGTAGTCAATATGTGCTCATAAAGCAGTAACATCTTCACCACCTACCCAAAGCACGGTGGATATTCCCAGCCTCCCTCTGAGGTCCTAGGTTCGAGCCCGTCAGGCGAATGGTTAAATGGTTAAGCGTGTTTGCGGGTTATGTGTTTAACCCGAGGGGATTAGTCGCTTGCGGAACCCAACGTTCTCAAAAAAAAAAATCATTTCTTTATTGAAATTTTATAGAGAAGAATGGTATTTGTCCCCTCTTTGACAGAAATCAAAGTAAAATAACAGTTGAAAGGAAAGAAAAATCAGATTGTGATAAGACATAAGAAACAAACTATAGATTAGTTGTTGACACGTTTGAAGAAAGGTTAAAAATCCACCCTATACTCGTTTGTCATTGTAATGCATTCATAGTTGAGTTCGTAACAGGTACTTGCATTCATTATGTAGATACATAAGAAGAGAATAGAGAGTACCAAGAACACATATAGCTAAATTTGTGTCTGTTGACAACCAAATAACCCTAGTCTGCTTCTACCACAATCAAATCGATGAATGATGAGAATGAGGGATACGGGGCAAACCTGGTAAATAAGAGCGTCATTGAAATGTTCAAGGCGGAGATAGACCTCGCCAAGCGATTGACATGTGGGAAGGAGTTGTGTCTCGCTAAGATGCTTGACGGATATTTCGTAGTCAATACGGAGCCACTTGAGGGCCTCCACATACTCTCCCCTGTTCTTCAGTAGGTTTCCTATCATATTTGCCCAACGCGCTTCTTCCGATCGGTTACCCTCAGCCGCCGCGTTTCTGTAGGCTCGCTTGGCCGCGCTTAGCTGAGCGTCATCTCCACCTCTCGTCATTGTCGTCTAAGAATTTTCTACTGCTAAATTCAATCGGATTGAAGTTGTATTGCGCCTAATGCTTTCGGAACATCAGTAGCAAAATCAGAAACAACGCTTCAATTGTCCCCTCTCTTTATCAATCTCAAATTTCGGGAAGGGCTTCGCTGTTGTACACGATTTCCCGCCATAAAAAGAAGTGGAAATCTTTTTCTTTTCTTTTCTTTATTTATAATTCATTTGTTAAAATCTTCAATTATAATACTTTTATAAATTATTTTCTACCTACATATTTTATTCTTTTACCAAATTATCTGTTTAGTTATTTTTTCAACTCAATCATTATATAAAACATTATTAAATATATTTCTCAATCATTTTTTTAAAATAATAATTCATTTATTTTATCAAAATTATAAATAAATACATAAAAGAGAAAGTATATAGAAAATTACAAATTAAAACGTTGGCATTGATTGTGACATGTGGAGCGTTATTACTGATGGTCTCATAAAGATTTCTAAGCCAAGAAGTGAGTGGACTACTAAGACAAGGTGACTAACAATTGGATAATATTGTTAGGAACATTCTGTATCAGTCGATCAATATGAACGTTTTCTATGAAATCAAGACATGTTCCTCTGCTAAAGAGATATGGGATAAGCTTATTCAGATTTATGGTAGAAATGTTCAAGCAAAGAAGGATCACAAAGTTTTCATGGCAACTGAAAACAAATCCAAATGGGCTGATAGCGACTTAGGGAAGTCTCCTGTGAAAGAGAGACTGAAGTTGTTACATGTTTGATGGCAGATGACCAATCCAAGGTAAATGATGTCTCTACCCTAGAATTTACAAATGAAGAATTAACTAATGCACTCAATGAAATGGCCATTGAGTACAAAAAAGTTAACTGACTCTTTTTATGAAATGAAAGTAAAATATGAATTAACTGTTATTTCTTTTAACAAAGAATCTGAATCAAATATTTTTGACGAAAACATAACAGATATCTTTTATCTAAGAATGAAATGCTCAAAGAGCAGATTCAAAAATTCTTTCATCTGAAAACAAGAGGTTAAACTACGTTGTCAATGCATGGACAAGGTTCGGAGATGTTGTCAAACATCAGATCTGTATGTTAAGACCTGCTGGATCTAGATCCGGTCTAGGATTCGACAACAATGACCCTAACCTGTCCTGCAAAACATCAAACTCAGCAAATGACAAGCTTAAGCCAATAAGCTTTGTTAAAAGGAGTTTGACTAATAATGAATCTGATCTCATTCGTGAAGAAATAGATTTTAAAATGAAATCATTTATGTTCCGCCAACTGTTAGCTGGCTGAAAAATAAGTTAGAAGCAGTTAGCAAGTCTGGCAATCTAAAACCTGACTCAAAGTCAAGGAGTTTTAAAAGAAAGTCTTCCTCAAAAACTAAGGGATTAGTGGCTAGCAGAAAGTCGTCTGCTAAGTCGAAAGCATACGCATTAATCACTGCACAAAATAGGAAATCCATCAGAATATCTCAAATATGGATTCCTAAGGGACTGATTGACCGAGGACCCGATTGAATGTGGGTACCAAAAGATTGTAAATATTGTTTTGTGTAGGTACAAATAAACGATGGGTTGGAGGAATCTGTATGGTATCTTGATAGCGAATATTCCAGGCATATGACAGGAAATAGACGACTTCTTACCGATATATCAGATTGCTCTAGACCTAAGATTATCTTTGGTGACAACAAGAAGGGTAAGACCATGGGTAAGGGTAAGATTATCCATGGTAACTTAACCATTAATGACGTGCTATTTATAGACAATCTGTGCTATAACTTGATTAGTATTAATCAGTTATGTGATAATGGTTTGTCAGTTGATTTTCAAACTCATGCATGCCTAGTTAAGGACCAAAATGGAAATACTCTGTTAACTGGTAGTAGAGTAGGAAACTCATATAAAATGAATTGGCAAAAAGAATCTTCTGATCCTATGTGCATGATTGCCAAGAATGACTAGAAATGGTTATGGCATAAACGATTGAACCATTTAAATTTCAAAATCATCAACAACATTTGTTCAAACAATTTAGTTATTGGTTTGCCCAAATTTCAGTTTTCAAAGGACAAGATATGTACTGCTTGCCAGTTAGGTAAACAGGGCAGATCATCGTTCAAAAGTAAATGGAAATCTCAATCCAGCCGTTGCCTAAAACTGTTACATATGGATCTGTTTGGTCCAATTACTGTAAAAAGTATAGGAGGAATGAGATTTGCCCTAATTGTTATTGATGATTTTTCTCGATTTACATGGGTAGCATTTTTACCATCAAAGGATAAAACCGCTGAAAAACTTGATTAGAATATTTAAAGAAATTCAGAATAAGAAATATTTGAATATTGCATGCATTAGAAGTGATCAAGGAACTGAGTTCACTAACATATACCTATCATCTTATCTCGAGGAGACTGGAATTAGGCACGAGTTGTCTAGCGCCAGAACTCCACAGCAAAACGACATTGCTGATAGAAGAGTGAGGACTCTGAAGGAAGCAGGGAGATCTATGCTAGTTGAATCAGACGTGCCTCATAGGTTCTGGACAGAAACCATAAACATTGCTTGCTATACACAAAATCGGTCAACAATCAACAAACGTTTTGATAAAACTCCCTATGATTTGTATTATGGGAGAATTCTCACAGTTTCTTATTTTAAGATATTCGGGTGTAAATGTTTTATTCATAACAATGGAAAGGTTTATCTGACCGCTTTTGATGCTAAAGCAGATGAGGGGTTCATGTTGGGACACTCGTCAGTAACCAATGCTTACAGAGTATACAACAAAAGAACACAGACAGTTGAGGAATCCCTCCATGTAGTTTTTGATGAGCATGTTGAGAGCAAATCCATTGACCCATTGATCTTGCTGACAGACTAAAAGCAACAAATCTTGAGCCTATGAGTGAAGAAGAAGAAACTCTGGACAAGCGGATTGCCTTGTCTGATCTAGTGGCTGATCCGGTTGAAGTTCAACTAGACGTACAAACTCATGTTCAATAAGATGTTTAGAGTTTAGACGTCGCAGAGTCACATGTTCAGATGACCAACCCCATTGGATCCAACTTCAGATAGAACAGAAATCATCCACCAGAATTGATCATCGGAAATCCCTTCTCTCCTCGAAGGACAAGATGTCAACTGATGGATGAAATGGCCAATTCTGCATTTATTTCTCAAATTGAACCCAAGAAAATTGGTGAAACTGTAGTTGATCCACATTGGATGAATTCTATGCAGGAGGAGTTAAATCAATTTGTGAGAAATAAGGTGTGGCATCTTACTCCTAGACCAACTGATAAGTAAGTTATAGGACAAGACGGGTCTTTAGAAATAAGCTTAGTGAATATGGTTTAGTCATTAGAAACAAAGCTCGTTTAGTTGCTCAATGATACATATAGGAGGAATGTATCGATTTTGATGAGTCTTTTGCACCTGTAGCAAGACTTGAGGCAATTAGAATCTTCCTAGCATATGCATTATTTAAGAACTTTAAGGTTTTTCAAATGGATGTGAAAAGTGCATTCTTAAATGGGAAATTGAGTGAAGAAGTATATGTTGAGCAACCTCCTGGATTTGTAGATCATGTGTTACCTAATCATGTTTATAAGCTTGATAAAGTATTGTATGGTCTGAAACAAGCTCCTAGAGCTTGGTATGACACTTTAACTGAATTTTTGTTTGATCATGATTTTATTATTGGAAATGTGGATAAAACTTTGTTTAGATTCACTAAAGACTCTCACATTCTACTTGTTCAAATATATGTTGATGCCATTATTTTTGGTTCAACTAACCCCAAATTGTGTGAGAAGTTTTCTAAGCTGATGCATGACAGATTTGAAATAAGCATGATGGGAGAATTGACATTCTTCCTTGAGCTCCAAGTCCGTCAGTTAGAAAATGGGACCCTCATCAATTAGGCCAAATACACCAAGGAACTGCTAAAGAAGTTTGGTATGGAGAACTGCTCTGCTGCAGCTACTCCAATGAGCTCCTCTAGTAAACTGGATAAAGATGAAGGTGGCCAAAGTGTCGATGTAACAGCATATAGAGGACTCATCGGATCCTTTCTATATGTGACTACTAGCAGGCCAAACATTCAGTTTGTCGTTGAAATTTGTGGCAGATTTCAGGCTAAGCCTAAACTTTCTCATTTCACTACTGCTAAATGTATTCTTAAATACTTAAAGGGAACTCAAAATGTGGGACTGTGGTATCCGAAGGATTCCAGTTTCAATTTGACTAGTTTCTCAAATGCAGATTATGTAGGGTGCAAAATTGATAGAAAAAACACGAGTGGAACTTGCCAGTTCCTTGGAGATCGTGTAATCTCATGGTTCAGCAAGAAGCAAACGTCTGTTGCCACGTCTACAGCAGAAGTAGAGTACCTTGCAGTTGGTAGTTGTTGCTCTCAGCTCTTGTAGATTCAACAACAGCTCAGGGACTACGGGATTGAGGCTGATGAATCTCCAATTTTCTGCGACAACACGAGTGCCATCGCAATCACCTACAATCCAGTTCTGCATTCTCGGATAAAGCATATCGAAATCAGGCATCATTTTATCCGAGAACACGTCAATCATAAGCAGATTCGTCTTGAATATGTTCCCACAGATTAACGAACGGCAGATATCTTCACGAAACCTTTGCCCGAAGCTAAGTTTTCTCACTTTAGAAACATTTTAGGTCTTGTTGATCTTGATTGATGTGATTACATGCATAAATTGAGGGGGAATATATTGTTCAAAATATAACTGAACAGATATGAAGATAGAGGTCTTAATACGTCCTAAGGATTAGGGGTTTGAATAACACAACTACTTAGACGTACGTGTACTATAGCAGTTTAATTTTCCTTTGGAATATTTTTTTTGGTTATTTAACCTGCATGGTTAGACGCACACGTCTAATAGACGTTAGACGTTTTTACGTCATGAGCAAAAGGATGCTCACGTTTAACTAGACACGCATGTTGCACGTGATGTTTTTGCACAATTAGACGTACACGTCTAATAGACGGATTTTCAAATTTAAGTTAAAAATGTGAAAAGGAGAATAAACGTCTAACTAATCGTGTAAATTGAACCTTTCATCTTCTGGCTATTTGGACAGTTGTTAGTCGATTATGTATCCGTTCATGTACTTTTTCCCGCCAAAAATTAAATCAGTCATTTCTTAAAAGGATTGAAGACACGTGTCTCTCAATACATGAAAAATGACTAATATTTCTGATAACTTTAATCTGTACGTTTAGTATTAACTGTGCATTTTCATGATTGATATTAAATGCTGCGTCTCTTAAAAACCGATATTTGAGTTTTTGACGGTAGGAATGATCATTGCATATTAACTACACGCTAGATTTTTAATACTTAATAAGTGGGATTACTCAAATGGTTGAGTATTTCCGAATCCGAGTCTCTCTCTCTAGAATTTGAATCGTCTAGTTCTTGTTCAACTAGTCGAAATGTTTTCCTTCTCACCAAAATCTATTCAAGTGGACTTCAAATCAGTATCCACGTTGAAATCTCCTGGTTTGCACAAGATGTTTGAATCTTTGAAAGCCTTTAGGCTGAGAAATTTCCTCACCCCTCATCATCTCTATCACGAACAGTTGGTTCGTGAATTCTTTGAAACAACGGGTTTCTATCAGAATAAAATTGTTGTTGGGATTGTTATGGGCCAGATGATTTGTATCTCCGAAGAGTCATTCGGTATGTTCTTTCAACTTCCCACTGTAGGTATTCATGATTTTCCTCGCTCCCCTCCTGAAATCATGTTTACAATGATGAAAGTCTTCTCTGATTCTCCCCAGAAGGTTGTTGAATATGTTCTTAGGGTGAAGAGGCTCAAGTCTAAGAAAAGGAAAAGAGATGTTTCCAACCCTCCTCTAACCGCAGTCTTAGAGACCTTAGGTTAAAGACTATCATTTCCAGGAAAATGAAGAAGAAGAAGAAGAAGATTAAAATAGAATTTATTTTCATTTAAGATGAAGTTTTTGAAAAATCTTTTGATGATGTTTTGTTTTGAATCTATTTCGGTTAATGATGGAAAAATGTTTTGTGTGTTTCTTCTGAAAACACTCATATTTATGTATTTATGGATTTGATATTCTGAATATTGTGTGTTTGAAAATGTTTATATGTAAATAAGGGTTCGTTTACATTTATATACACTAATCGGTTGACTATGTAGTATTTCAATCTCATCATCAAAAAAGGGGAAATTGTTGGGTCAAATTATTTTGACAACGTGTTGAAATAGTTTGACTATTAGAATTTTGATGATGAATTGATGAATGCATTATATATGCGTTTAATTGTTTTTGATGCAGGTGTATTGAAAAATAATTTCATTAGACTTGGTTCTAATGAGGTTCATTAGACCGATTTGGCATTAGATGCACAAAATTAGACGTGCAGTCTAACTAGCGGAATTAGACGTGCAGTCTAACTCGTGGAGTTAGACGTGCAGTCTAACTCTTAAAGTTAGACGTACAGTCTAATGGATTCGTAATTAGATGTGAAGTCTAACTCATGGAGTTAGACGTGTAGTCTAATAGAGTCGGAATTAGACGTGCAGTCTAATGGAGTCAGAATTAGACGTGCAATCTAACTCCATGAGTTAGACATGCAGTCTAATGAATCCGGAATTAGACGTGCAGTCTAACTTTTGGAGTTAGTCGTGCAGTCTAATGGATTCAGAATTAGACGTGCAGTCTAACTCAGTGGAGTTAGACGTGTAGTCTAATGGATTGTGAAAGTTAGACGTGTAGTCTAACTCCTTCAAATTAGTCTGAAGTAGAACGGAATTAGACATTCAGTCTAACTCAGCGAAGTTAGACGTGCAGTCTAATGAATCCGGAATTAGGCGTGCAGTCTAATGGATTGTGAAAATTAGACGTGTAGTCTAACTCCTTCAGATTAGTCTAAAGTGGAACGGAATTAGACGTGCAGTCTAACTCATAGAGTTAGACGTGCAGTCTAATAGAAAGTGAAAGTTAGACGTGTAGTCTAACTAGTGAAAGTTAGACGTGCAGTCTAACTCCTTCAGATTAGTCTGAAGTGATTGTAATTAGACGTAAGTCTAATCCCGTTACACTAGGTGGTTTAATGGATTCTGTTATTAGACGGGGACGTTTGATTTCATTAGACGATGTCGTCTAATTGAAATACGTCAAATGTCTTGCTTAAGAAGTTGCTTGAAGCTAGCACCCGCCTACCCGCGTTTAAGGTGTCTAAGGCGTCCAAGAAGTCTAACAAGGTAATTTTTCTTCTCTGGCCGCAGTGCCTAGTATTGATGATCTTGTGTTGGAACAAGTTGAAGGACCGATTGTTGAGCCAGTTGGTCCAAATATTGAATGCTTTGACAGGGATTTATTGCCTGTCTTTCCTAAAAAATCTGTAGCAGCTGAGGCTACTGATAAAGGCAATATTATTGATGAAACAGAGTAGGTAATTGCTCTAAATCTTGATGTTGTTATATCCTCTAAAAAAGCTCCCATTCAGCTGAATGTTGAGCCATCTATAAACAAATTGTTGAAGTTCAACCCGTTTTTATGGGAACGGGAGTAGTGTCTATACTTCCAGAAGGGGCCATTCCGAAGGCTACGTCCCCTTTTGAAATTATGAGAGTAGACAGGGGGCTCCTGGCATAAACATTAGAGAACCTTTGCCCATTCCCAAACCAACCGTAGTTTTTGGAAAGGGAAAGGCATTGCTAAATAAAGTCCGGAGAAGTTTTCAGAGGCCAATTGCATTGTTAATCTTATCATGGAGCATGCTGAAGTGAAAGAGACTGAGAAGATTGAAATCTTCGATACCTGACTGAATTACATGTTAGTCACTCAATTTGATGAAATTATCTCAGATGGAGAAATTGAGAAAGAATGGAAGAAGTTGATCAAGATGGAGAAGAGAGTCCTGAAATGGGCAAAGACAGATGAGGTCTTTGAAGCCCTCAAAAGAAAGGATCTCATGGTGGCTAATAGCATGGGTCGTGCTCTCTTTCCCGCGTTAGAGGCAAGAAAGATCAATTTCAACCCACTTGACAAGGATGCTCTTGCAGATCAGAATGCATTGAAGCGACTCGACCTAATTATAAACAACTATTGCTCAATAGTCCTTCAACATGTTCACTGCACCGAGTCTTCCGAATTGAATTTATTTGATGATATGTCTTCTAGTCAAGACGAGCCGATACAAATATTTGAAGGTGATCAGACTATTTCCGAATAAGGTGAGCAGGTTGCTACCCATCTTGTTGATCTGACCAATATTTCATTTGAAGAAAAGCAGTTAATGGTCCAACATATTGTTGAACAGACCCCGGTCTTGGTTCAATCTAGAATCGACTTAGCAGAAGAGGCGGTTGTTGTTGAAGCTATTTAGATGCCTATTTCACCAGAAGGAGACATCTGAAGTGGATCATCCTATTCTTGAAGTAGAAACATCCCCGTTGGCTGGGGAAGAATCAACAAATTTAGCTGATTAGTCACCTGGATCTCAAGTTAAGGGGGAACCCTTGAAGGAAGTAGATTATGAGAAGATTCCCTCTACCGAGGGGGAACAATTTGATAAATATGAGTCATCCTCATCCTCGGAAGAAGCACAATCTGAAGAAAATTATATTCATTCTCAACCGGTTCATCGATCATCCCCTATCAAGACAGTTGCAGACATTGTTGACAACGTTGCTGATCTACCTCTTCACTCTGAAGACATTTCAGAGTGTATTCATCAAGTATGTGTCGACATTTTAAATGAACAAGATTAGTCTTAGAATGCATAAAAGGCTCATTCTTCCCCTCCCAAAGATAAAGAACCAGATCGTTCTTTACAAGTAAATGTGCATGCGTGTTCCATTCTCACTGCTCCAGCTTGTTCCCAAGCCGTATCTTCGGCTGCTTGATTTTCTGAAGAAGATTCTCCTAGAGGAGCAAACTTTTGTAATTCCATCTTGAATGCGATGAATTCTATGCAGCAGAATATGCTGGACATATCTATCGTCCAGATTGGCTCATCTTAAGAAGGGATCTACTTCAAGTAAAGAAGATGTGTCTTCCATTATTGCTAACCAAAGAGAAATGGAGAAAATCCTGAAACGAAATACATATGAAGTAAACATCTTGAATACTCAGCACAAGAAGTTTGAAAAGAATTTATTTAATCGACAATCGGAGCATCATGTTGAAACCAAGACTTTCACCCTAGAGCTTCACCAAGATATTACATCAGCAATGGAACTTATTCGGGCACAAATTATGGAGATGTCAAACACATTGAATAGAACAGAGGCTGAGTGACTAGAATAGGATGACACAGATGCAAGACAATTTCAAGCTAGAGAATAAGTTAAAGCTGCTGCTGAGAAGGAAAGAGCTCTTGTTGCTGCCGAACCTGATAATGTTAAAAAGGACTTCTCATTCCCTTTTGTACAAGAGAGTAGAGAGAACTAGACTTAAAGCTTAAAAAAAACAATATACCAACAGAAATATATAATATTCCTGTGTAGGTTGAGGTGAAATCACTATTTATGCTTACTTGAGCGGTTGTCCCAATGACTATCACAAGAGCAAAACGTATTGATTCTTCTCAATATACCCCCATGAACCAAAAATATATATAACACTCATGTGTAGATTGAGGTGTTGAAATCACCGTTTATACTCATTCGGGTAGCTGTCCCGATGACTATCGCAAGAGAAAAACGTATCGATTACTCAAAATATACCTTGTAAGCCAGAGAAAAAAGAGAGAAAATAGAAAATTCCTGAAGCCAGAAACTCGAAGCTCTCTCTTCAACTATACCAGAAACAATCAAACTTTCAAAGGATTGCAGCCCATGGCAAAAGCAACCAAAAATTTAACTGAACAAGATCCCCATGTCTTGGTCACCTTATTTGCGAGTTAAGAGTTTGGATAATCGTCTATACGAGATTGAATTTACCATCTATATCTTAACATACGAGAAAAAATATACTCGGGTTCTTTAAACGAGATAATCTCTCTTGATTGTAGAAATGCTCGTATCTTAGCCCTGAACATATTTCGAATCCAAGTTTCCAAGATTCGTGGATGGGATCAAGGTTTTTTCTATTTTAAAATATTATTTGAAATAGAATTGGGAATAGTTCATTCCCTAGAAATGACAACACGATGGATTGAAATTTCAATAATTTGTGAAGGTCACTTCGTAAGACCAAAAGAAGAAAGATTATGTTGAAATCCTCCTTATAGTGATAAAATCCCATAAGACTCGACGCTTTTAACCCAGTTGTGAAGGACACTTTGTCAGATCAACAAGAGATATGATGCTAACCAAGACAACTCCTCTCATGAACAATCCAAATTAAATACGATATTTCAACTATCTGTCAAGGTCATTTTGTATAAGACGTCTCTAAAGCCCAATCTATTGATATAAACATTAGATAATCATTATGATTCTTAAAGTCTTATTCTGATAGGCATCTTTAAAGGTTATTTTTATAACCTATCCCCTCAGAGTGATTGTTATCACCATTCTTTAAGGAATAAGTTCTAGCTTATAATAGGAATTCATGCAGGTCATTATCATTTCTGAAAATGACACAATTTAATGTGTTGTATTTGGAGTTTTCCTCAACACCAAAAATTTCAAAAAAAAAGAAACATTCAAGACTTTGGATTGATCTATTCTCTTTTCTTCTTTGGATAAACTTCTAATCTTTGACTCAAATCTTTATCCTTATTGTTTACATTAGTAAAAAAAAAGCCTATAGAGATTGGTAAACCAATCACTATTAACCTCCAAACCAATCGTTATAGGCCTATAACGATTGATCATATACCAATCACTCTTAATCGGCAAAAGTCTTCTAGTTGTTGCCTTAATTGGCAACGACGATTGGTATATAACCAATCGCTATAGGCCTATAGCGATTGGTGTAATGACCAATCGCTATAGGCCTATAACAATTGGTGTTTTAACCAATCGCTGCTTACTAAGGCTTTGGCGACTGGTTTAGTACCAATTAGTGACGTTTATTAAGGCATGGCGATTGGTAATTTAACCAATCGCTATAGACCCTTTTTAAAAAAATAAATAAATCATTAATTAACTAATATTCACCGCCTATTTATACCAGAGTATCTTTATCTTCATCTTCTTGTTTATTTTTTGTTGTTCATCGGCCTCTCTTTCGTCTTTTGTTCTGCTAACACAATTTTATCTTTGCTCATACTTATTAACTTCCATGGATTTATACCTGCGCGAAACCCTTTTTGTCTTCTCCATGCTCTTCTCCTCCTCCTCTGCCGCTCGATTCTAATTGACAAGCTCAATGAGGGTTCCTATTTATACTAGAGTATTTCAGAAATTGAAAAATCAAACAATTTAAGATAGTTGATCATCATTGTTACCACTTACCTTCCGCATCACGATCAACATGAAAATATGGAAAACCTAAACATCCAAATATATTTCTTTCTTTTGTCATCATAAACTAATGTACAATTTTTGAAATATGGTACACTAAAACAGCCAAATACTCATGGACAAGATATTAAAGACAATTTATACCTTTGGTTGTTCATATCCAGGAAGAGAGTTTAACCTTAGAGAACTATCAAACAAGGAAGGAACGTGTTGTATACTCTGTTGAGGTTATGGGGATACCGAATGTGCCTTGTCAACAGGTTGAACTTTTTAAAAGTGGTTTTCACTCCGTACAGATTCATAGTCAACACAAATGATATTCAACAGCCTTTTAGTTTATTAAAAAACTTGACTACCTCAGCTGACGATTTTATCAAAGAGATATGTTCAGGCACTTCGCAAGAATGGTCAACTAGAGTAACTAAACCAATAGCTCATCCATTTATAGACTCGTCATATTTTTAAATCGTGTCTGATTCCAAAATATTATGTCCATTGTGGGAAGAAGTATATTCTTGATTAGCTTATGACACATCCGTCATAACCTGAAAGAGATTAAATGAATGACACTCGAGGAGAATAAATATCATTAATGACACGAATAATGACAAACTTTCAATACTTGCTGGTTTGGCCAATGCTGAAGGGATGATGCAGCTGGGAAAGAATGGAAATTGGCATAGTGGGACTAAGTAACATGAGGAGGAACGAAGTGGAGACTTTGTTGATGCCCAAAGAATGGATGAAAAGATGCAATCTTCCCAGGTGAAAGGTAGGTAGGCATTCTTACTAGGGATGATGGTGGTATTGCAATACCATGAGCATGATCAACCTAATAAAGAGAAAAAATTAACAAGCAGCCAACCTAAGATGAAGGCAGCATAGTATGTAGGAGAAAAATACATAAACTTATCATAAGCATAGACACAACCTAGCAGAAGAAAATTTTATTGGAGGAAATAACATAAGCATTAGAGGAAAAAAAATCAATTTAAAATAGAGATTTTATTAGCCATTGACTCCATTATTCCTTACATTCATCAATCTACTGATGGGTCAAACAACTTGCAGCACTATCTACCTTATAATAATACTTATTATCCCTTAGTCGATTTGTTTATTACCTTGCACAAAAACTCATAGATTTGCACTTGACTGTTCCTCCCTCCTTATATCCAGTGCATTTGATATTCATTAAAACCTCTTGGCTATCAGAACTTGAATAACAGAAAGAAACTGGAGTAAAAGAGCACAAAATGAATTCATTAATATTTCATGTTAAAAATATAATACAAGCAAGAACATAGTCATATTAGATACAACAAACTTCATTATGTTATTGCCCAAATTCAGTTAGGCTTAATTGGATCAAGCAATATTTTAGGCATAATAACATGTTTAAGTACTCCATCAAATGTTTAAATCCAAATTAGTCTCCGATGCACCTTCAATGAATACTTACATGCATTTTTCTCAATCATGGGACCTTAAATTGCTTCACAAATACAAAAAAGTAATGTTTTTCTGCAGTGCATCATACACCCATGTATTAAGATATAAAGTAAATCCAAATTATTTTTCAACAATATTTCCAATTTAAAACTAACAAGTACCAATTTATTGGTCAATGATATTTCATATTTAAGACTAACAAGTAGAAAACCTGCAGTTCCCTATCACAGTTGTATAGTTCATGCAATGTATGCAATGTTTAAGATCTATACATAATACATGAATAACCTGATACCTTTCTCCATCCATTCAATAAGTCTGCGAGAATTGGCATCCATAGGCATAAGCTTCATAATCTTCATCTTTGTTTAAAATGAAGGTGTCACATGGCTTAAGGAACTCCATAACTAATTGTTGTTCATTTTAGTAAAAAATTAAACAGAGACTGAGATTCAAACAAGCCTACTTAAGGCAGGAACAGAATTGTCATTGAAGTATTTCTCAAGAAAAGACCTCTGATATAGCTAATATTAAATATGGCAATTCTCAGCAGATTTCTCGTCTTTTGCAAGTAAAAATATATGAGAACAATAAGTGTCGGTTATTCTATTTGGAACCAGGTATGAATAGTTCATGTATCTCAGATCATTTGGTATAACTTGCATAATTGAAACGCTAGACGTTTAGGTTATTCCAGAATCACTTATATTGATTGTCCTTAAAATTTCATTTCAAAATATGTTAAACAGATATAGATCATTCTCGCATGGTATGATTTCAAGATAAATATAGTCTATACAAGCAATCATTGAAAAGCAAGGGAATCCACAGTTCAATTAAAAGAAAAAATAAGTTGATCTACTACTAATCCAGCAAATAACACGAATAGATCTACGTCAATATATGAACAAATTATATAAAGTTAGAGATTACCTTCTTCGATAAATTGAGATTAATATGCTCCACAAAGGTAAGCCCTCTTCTTCGGCTTTTGTTTCTTCGTTTTCGCCCTGAAAAGAGAAATGCTTCATAACTACCCTAATTCAGTTATCTCCTTCAGCTCCAGGGCTTCGTGTTTGGAAGAGAAACTTCTGAAACGGAGTTGTAGATAACTAATAATGCATATGGTTGCAAAGGCGAGGTTTACTTTACCCTTGAAGATTATTGAACCCAGGGATCCCTATTTTCTTCTTTCTATGGTGAGAAGATAACAACATCAGATGAGAAAAGAGATAAAGAGAGCGATAGTGTTTAGGAAAGGGAAAAAGAGAGAAAGACTGACTCCTAAGGTTGCTAATTAAAAACCAATCGGTACTATGACTAAATAAAGCGGCAAAAATCAGGCGCTTCTTTTCATGGGTTTTTAATAGGCTAGTAGCGATTGGTTTAAATACCAACCTCTATTAACAAGGTAATAACGAATAGTTTTCAAATTAATCGTTATTACCTTGTTAATAGTGATTGATATTTAAACCAATTGGTGGTAATGCTCTCTATTAACCTTTTTTTACTAGTGTTACACTCATTTGTTCTCATTGGAAATCATGATTCTTTTTTCCTTGGTAGTTGTGCTATATGCTTTTCATTGCCTTATACTTGTCAATTACCCCGTGAATAGGACTAGCCCCTTTGTAAATTGATTAAGATTTTCTTACACAATCAAAAGTGTTCTGATTTCAGAACGAAAGCGTAACAATCTTTTAAACATCAAATAGCCAATTACTTAGGAGTAGAGCCTGTCTGTAAAGATAGGTGTATAGGACATAGCGCCGTAGACCCTTTCTTAATACATACCCAAACAATGAACTCTTAAAACGAATCTCTGATTTTCTTTTCTTTAGTTTCTTTGAGAAGAAAAATAAAGTGGTGACTATAAAGTCACTTAAATCGATACATCCGCGAGTGGATCGATTTAAAACATGTACGGGCCAATTCAAATGGGCTTATACTAAAAAACTCTATTTTCGGTTCCTCATCCCTTTTCACCTTTTATGGGATACAGAGGAAGGAAGTCAAGGGATTCTTTTACATAAATTGCCTTAACACATGAATAATGTTTTCTATAAAAATATAGTGCACGGGTCGAACATACCATAAAAATATCTCGTCTCCTACTAAGGGAGCACGTGAGGAAGGTAAGGCATGTGGTCGAAAATTTTTGGATAGCACAACCCGCCCTTATAAATGGGGTAATTTTTCTTATAGGAGGAAAACGAGTAAAGGAAAAAAACACATAGAAAAACGCCAAAATAAAAAAATAAAATAATTTATGATAAATGTATTACACATTTCATCTAGAAATAATTTAGAATGAATTGTTGTATCATTTCATCTAAAAGAATTATTTATTTAAGCCCTAAAATTATAAAAAAAAATGGTAAAATATTTTCCATATTTATTTAATATTGTGTATTTAAAAGGATCAAAATTAAAGTCAAAAGGGTGAAAGAAAAATCAATTTCAAATAATACCTTATGCTTTTAAATAAAAAAATAAAATTTGTGATCGGGTGTAGCCAAATTCAGGAGAAAAATCTACAGTCGAAAACTAGGCCATCAAATGAGCACTGGAAACTCATCCAATGACTTCAAAGCAGCTGCGTACCTTGCTGCAAATGAAGACACGCGCACCCAGGCCGCAGCGGATCAACAAACGAACCGTTTAACTAGATCGCTAACAGATCGTTATCTATTTCGCTAACGGACCGCCCAAACATCAACGGGATTGGACGGACCGCAAACATAGTACGTCCCAACATCATAACGACGCAATTTTTAACTTTGGTCTTCTTCTTCATCGCGATGCCGCAAGGATAAGTTTGAAGATTCATGTCATCTTATTTTATGGACCTCATCCGTTAGTCCACCAAAATAAAATATTCTAAAAGTAAAATGACCACCCTACACAATGATCATTTCCCTTACAAAAGTAGGTCTCGTCACTACCTACTATGGCCACTTGAGCAAAGTATAACCAAAATTCCATTAGTGGCTTTTGGATGATTCGATTCACTAGGATGAATCAACCAACTTAGGTATGCTATAAATAACTTCCCTAAGTAAATATGAAGCAAAAGAACCAACAAACAATCTTTAAATTGAAGAAAATCAAAAATTCGCAATTAAAGCTTGATGTTTTTGGATATTTTGAATTTTATGTTTGAGTCCTTAAAGCTTGAATCTGAGCATCCAAAAAGCTTTCTTAAGGATCAAGGAGTGTTCTTTAATCCTTGGTAAGGTTCCTATCACCCTCTAATTCATATTTATAATTTTAATTTTAATTTTTTATATTTCAAATTGTATAATCTTAAATGTTTGTTTTTCATGGTCTTTTATGGTTAAATATTGATCCTATGATCATTTAGAAACTATCTAGATATGATATAACCGATCAATCGATCTAAATAACAAAAACCAAATTTATAATTTTTCAAATTAAAAAATCGGGTTAGCTGTTCTTGAGTTAATTATATTGAATTAAAGCTAAAAAAAGCTTCCAACATGATTGTAAACATGTTGGGCAACTATTTGGATCATGTTTGATCCATGTCGATGTTTGATCAAAATCAAAATTTTCAAAATAAATGATTTTTTTAGATCTTGCATTGGTCCATATGAACAACCAATATTCTTGTTTTGGTACCAATCAAGTATATATGATATAAGGAAGCTATTGGATAACTTCTTACCCTTCAAAGCAACTTTAAAATCAAAAACACAAATTTTGATCATAAACTAATTTGAACAAATTGGTCATCAAACATGTCGATTGATGCCTTGATTTTTCAACATGGTCAATCCTTGGATTATATGATTCAAGATAAAAAAATAAGAATTATAAAAGATGCATTTTGTATTCTTGAGGACTGAGAGGTCCAAACAAGAATTATCGATCCTGACCGAGACCAAGGACTGAGAAAATTCTAACCTAGAACCAAGACCTATGACCAAGAATTTCAAATAGGATCGAGAGAGCCGATCGATATTCTTGAGCTAGAACTAAGAGGTCCAACCAAGGATTTTCATCCTGGACTAAGAGGTCCAACTTAGGACCAAGAGGTCAGAGTCCGGGATCGAGACCGAGACTCTTGAGACACAAGACCGAGAGTTCTAAGTCCTGGATTAAAACTCCTGAGACATAGGACTTAGAGGTCTAACTTTGGGACCAAGAATCCCAAACCTAGGACCGAGATGTTTGAGTCTAGGACCGAGACTTAAGACCGAGAGGTCTAACCTTGGGACCAAGAATCCCAAGCTTTGGATCGAGAGCTCTCGAGCCTAAGACTAAGTGACTTAACCCAGAGCTAGCCTCAGACCAAGAGGTTTATACTCCTCGAATGTGAAAAGTCAAAGGCGCCCCGTGCGTCTAAATAGTTGAAAGCATCATCGAAGGTAACCTCTTCCCAATCCCTAGCTGATGTGCCCAAATTTAATGTTCCTGTGATGGAACAAGAAAAGTCCGATTTTATTCCTATTAAGGAATCTGCTGCCAGGCCAACTGTTGAGCCAGTTGGTCCATCTACTAAAATTCTTGATAGGATTGCGTCTCCTGTTCAACAACCTGATATTATAGCCGCGAGTGCTACTGAACGTGCTGAACTAGAGCAGGGTGCTGTTCTCACTTCAGCTGCTGATGGAAAACCTGAGAAGGCAACTTCTACGTTATTAGAACTGCCTCACGTTCTAAACATTGTCCCAATAGAGTCTCTGGTGAGTGAAAAGATTGTTCCAGCTGAACCCGCACCAGGACTTTTTGTAAAACCCTTGACTGCTCATGAAATCATGCGTTCTACAAGACAATCCGCTACAAGAACCACGACCCTTTCCAATGCCCATCAAAGTGATTGGAAAAGGGAAGGATATTGTTTCAAATGTTGATGAAGAAGTTTCAGAGGCAACGTGTATTGTTGACCTCATGATGGATCAGGCCAAAGCTGCTGCTGTTGAGAAGATAAAGATCTTCGATATATGGGTACTGAACATAATGACTATCAAGTACACCAGAGTTATCAAAGGTAAAGGGATAACTAGTCAATTGATGCAGCTAGTCAAAAATGAGAAAAGGGTCTTAAAGTGGGCTAAGACTTCAGAAGTGTATGAAGCCCTTAAGAGAAAAGATTTAGTGGAAGGGAACCTGGGAGAAAGAGCTCTCTTTCCTATTCTCGAGGCCAGAATGGCCAACTTCAATCCCATTGAAAGAGGTGCTGAAGCAGAAGCAAAAGCTTTGAAGAGATTGGACGAGATCATGGAGGATTATATTTCAGTGGTTACTTGATACGTTGATGGAGCAAGTTCTCAAGAGCTAGCTCATTCGGTAGTTCCTCAGACGAAGATGAACAAATGGACTTATCTGATGATGTTGCTGCAGATAAAGATGAGCAAGATGCTGCTCATCTGATTGAACGTGGAAGTTTTTCTGCAAAAAAAATTGTTTGAAATCTCAACCCTCTATTGAGCAAGCCGAAGAACCTATTCAGTCGAACCTATCTAGAGAAGAAGAAGAAATTATTCAATAGCCTGTTCAAACTCTTGAAAAAGATGCTGATCAAGAGCCTGTTCAAGCTCTTATATCGAAAGAAAGAGAAGTTGTAGAAGAGCCTGTTCAAGCTTTTGTAACTCAAGAAGAAGAAGTGGTAAAATCACCTATTGTCAGAACAGAGGGATCTCAAGAAAAAGACGCTGAAGTCAGTCAGCCTGAGGTTGTTAGATCAGAGGGGGAACCCTCATAAGATAAAGAAGCTGAGAATAGTTCCTCATCTGAGGGGGAACAAGACCAAAATACTCAAACATTCAAGCCTCTACCATTTCCCAATATCAATGCTGCTAATGTTTATGAGAACATTCTTAATCCTTTTCACAGCTCAGGGAACTTGCTTGAAAGGATTAACATGGCAGAGAAGGAGTTGGAAGAAGAAGAACAAAATAGTTCTGATGGTGAATCAGAGAAAGATGAACCTGAGCAGTCCATACAAGTTCATACCAACTTCAGTCCCATTCAGACCATGGCAGCAGATTCACAAGATAAATCATCTAATGAAGGATATTCAGCTGACGGAACAAAGCTCATAAAGTCGATGTCAACCTTGCTAACAACGCTCTAGAAGAATGTGGCAGTTATGCAATCTAACATGACGAAAATTATGAAGGCCCAAAAGGAAGACAAGAAGAATCTTGCTAATCTTGTTAAAACCCATAATGAGTTGGAGATAACATTGAAGAAAAACACGTACGCAGTGAAGTTTCCAATACGAATTTTGGAAGGTTTGAAAAGAAACTCTTCAGTCGATAATCTGAAGTGATGAGCCTTGAAAGACAGATCAATCTCGATAATTAAAGAGAAGTTATGGAAGCAATGGGCTTGATTCAAAATCAGCTGGTTGAAATTCAAGGTAGTATGAGAAGAACAAATGATGAAAGCCTAGAGTATGCTGACTCCATCGCAAGGAAATTTCAAGTTGAAAAGAATGCGAAAGCTGATGCTGAGAAAGAGTAGAATACCATTACTCATGGCAATGCTATTAGAGACAGAAGAGGTGACGGTGTAGCAACCGGCACCAGATCTAAAAGAATGCCAACAAATGATAAAAACCCAAGGCCAACTAAATGAGTCGGAGTTCGAAGCGGTGGTGATCGCGGAGGCCGAAGCAGCGGTGATCGCGGAGGCCGAAGCAGCGGTGATTGCGGAGGCTGAAGCAGCGGTGATCGCGGTGGCCAAAGTAGTGGTGATCGCAGAGGCCGAAGCACTGGTAGCGATCGCAATGGGCGAACTAGTGGAAGTAGTCGTGGTGGATGCGGTCTTCCTCCGTTCCAGAACCTGCTAACTGGTGAAGGGATGAGTAGTGAAGGATTCACCTATCCAATTGATCCTCAAGTGAAAAGGGAAGGCCAATAATCTCTCCTCCTTAAACTATTCTTATGTTAGTTTATGATTTTGGCTTTCTAAAACATGATTTCTGAATATTGGTGGTTTTGAAAAGTTTCTATGTAAGATGGTTGAATAAGTTTTACTTCTTATTTATATGATGAATGTTTAATTTGTTATCTATGCAAAGGTTTTAACATCATCATCAAAAGGGGAAATTGTTGGGTCAAATTATTTTGACTAAGTGTCAAAGTAGTTTGACTATTGAAATTTTTATGATGAATGTATAGTTAAAACTCAATCTATGCATCTAATTATTTTTTGTTGCAGGTGTATCAAAAACAAGTTATATTAGACTTGGTCTTAATGAGATTCATTAGACCGATTTGGCATTAGATGCGCTGAGTTAGACGTGCAGTCTAACTAGCTGAGTTAGACGTGCAGTCTAACTAACGGTGTTAGACGTGTACTCTAATTAGAGGTGTTAAACGTACAGTCTAACTAGCGGTGTTAGACATGCAGTCTAACTAGCGGTGTTAGATGTGCAGTCTAACTAGCGGTGCTAGACGTGTAGTCTAACTAGTTGAGTTAGACGTGCAGTCTAACTAGTGAGAGTTAGACGTGTAGTCTAACTAGTGAGAGTTAGACGTACAGTCTAACTCCTTTAGTTTAGTCTGAAGGGATGTATAATTAGACGTGCAGTCTAACTTATGGAAGTTAGATGTGCAATCTAACTAATGGAAGTTAGACGTGTAGTCTAACTCCTTCAGATTAGTTTGAAGTGAATTGTAATTAGACGTGAAGTCTAATCCCATTAGACCAGGTGGTCTAATGGATGATGCTATTAGACGGGGGCGTTTAATTTCATTAGACGGGGTCGTCTAAGTGAAATACGTCTAATGCTAGGCTTAAGTAGTTGCTTGAATCTAGCACCCGTCTACCCACGATCAACTAGCTGTACACTACTCCTATTCCACTTTCCTGTGAAGATCAGTACAACAGCCAGTTGTAACCAATTGATTAATGACACGTAAGCAAATATTCTTCCTACTACTTGTTTTTTTGCAGGAATATCCTTGAAGAATATTTGGCGCACTACCAGATTGGTACGACCACGATCCTAGTGCTCAGAGTCTGCTGCATACTATGGAGGCGTTCCAATGGAAGCTCGCCACGTGTCATTCGATCGTTGGTACCTGCTCCTATTTAAAGATCCTCAAGGACAACGGAAGAATCATCGATTTATCGATACTCAGATTATTCTATCTTAAATTGTCAGCTGCTTTCTTGCTTTTACTTTGGTTAATCAAGAGAGAGTTAGAATCAAAACACTATATTAGTTGAGTGATATTCTTCATATTGTAAGTTGAACAGAGCTTGTTCTGTTCAACAATGAGCTAATAGTGCGACTGTATTTGATTCGTTGAATGTTTAGTGAATCCTTCCGGTGGTTGGAAGAATGGGTGATGTAGGAGAGTTAACTCCGAACATCCATAAATAAACTGTTGTGTTGTTTCTTTCTGTCATCTTTACATTCTTGGTTCTTAGCTTCAATCTCAAGCAAACATTTCCGCACTTGAATCGTTCAAGAGTTTGCAAGAGGTTGTGCAGAATAGAAAGTGATTTAAATTATTAACAGTATTTCTTTCACATCGTTTTTCCGAAGTCGTCATCAATAGTCAGACCCCTATCTCTATCGATTACGCCGATCTTATCAGTGTCCCCCCGAGCCAATTTCTCATAGTAATTTTTTTTATTCTCCCGGTCTAATAATCAAGTATGAAGATCATACTGAACCGGGAAGACACACTGAATTTTGGGATATACCCCAAAATTGAATGTCTATAAAATGACCTTCTTTGACAGAGTTTAGAGAAGATGACCTCTCACTTTGTATAACGTGTGTCCAAGCCTAATCAAATAGACACTACATCAAGGAGGAGTTTGTGGATTGATCCCCATCTAATCGAGTTAAAAACTTTTCAAATGTAAATTTTGAAAGCCACACGTGGCAATATCTTTTCCTTGCCATATTCATTCAATAAGCTCAGCATTTTTAGGATGTTATGGGAAATAGAGAATTTAGGAATAAATGTTGATTGCCCAAATCCTATAATCTTATAAATAACTGTTTTAAAACGTTGCAAAAGAATTTTGGAAATACTTTTGTAAATAAAATTGCATCATGAAATTGGACGAAAGTCCTGATTTTTTTTTCCAGAATTGAATTCTTAGGAATCAAATTCAACACTATGACGTTCTATTGAGTCAACATTTTCCTATTCTAGAATAATTCCAAAATCCCTTCGCTTACATCTTTACCCACTCTTTCCCAGTTTTATTTGAAAAAGATCACGTTGAAACCATCTGGCCCTAGGCTTTTATCCCCTATCATCTAAAACACTACTTTTCTGACTTCTTCCATACTAACTCTTATAATCAATTGGTTAACACTTTCCTCACTGATTTTCCTTTGCACAATCTGTTGAAGCAATCGTCCAATGTCCTTTATTATTGTGCTCATTTCTGTTCCAATCAACCTTTTGTAGAAATTTATTGCTTTCTCATGAACTGTCTTTTGTCCCTTTACAACATTTCCATTTGAGTTTGTGAGCCTTATGAACTGATTTATGATATTCTTTGATAAGTATTTTTTATTTAAGAAATAAATATTCTTGTCTTCTAATAAAAACCAATTTTCTCTAGATTTGTGTTTAGCGAAGCTTTCCACTTTAGAACAGAGGTCTCTGAATTGCGTAAGTGCATTTTTTCCTCTTCCCTATTATAAGTTAGATTCGGGGCTCTTAGTGCCTTATTTTGTATTTCCTCCAGTTTCGTTCAGGCTTTTTCTACTCTTTTAGAAATCCTACTGTATTTTTTCCGGTTTAGCTTATTCAGCTTCCCTTTCAGTAATCTTAGTTTCTCACAAACTCTGAACATCTTTGTTCCATTAATTCTGATAATCTAAGTTTCATTAAGGATTTCATCACATCCTTAATCTTTCATCCAAAAGTCGAAGAACTTAAAAGGTCTTTTATGTTTTTTCTCCCTCTCCCAAAAGAATTTCAAAGAGAAGTGGTTAGAGATACCTGTTTGCAAAACCTGGATTTGACTTCTTGGGTAAAACTCCACCCATTTTTCATTCACTAGACCTCTATTAATTCTGTTATTTCTAATGTTGTCTGCCCCTCTTGAAACTGATCATGAAAATAGATTACCTGAAGAAGACGGTTCAATGCAGCTTATGTCTCGAATGCATTCATTGAAATCATGCATTTCTTGTGTTATGTTTATCTCGAGCTCTCTTTCATTCCTGAATCTTATAACGTTAAAATCTCCCATAATAACCCACGGTTCGTTGTCCGTAATGCTTTTTCTTAAATCATCCCAAAGTGTCTTCCTCTCTGTCCCAGAGTTGCTTGCATAGACTACCGCATAAAAGATTGTTAGATAAAATTAGACCGGTTAAATAGAACTTAACAAAAACAAACCTTCTATGCAGGAACGGTCAATTTACTCAACTGGTTAAGAAACTCAACCGGTCAAGCAATTAAACCAACCAGAAACATGATCGCACAAGAAAGTCAAGATCGGTCAAATTAGAAGGCCAGAATCAATTAAACAGTCGGTCAATCAAAAGCCATGGAAAAACAGGAAGTCATCCAGTTAACATAAATAACCGATCAGCATCAAAAGATACTTCGGGTATCTGTTGAGAATGATACCGAAGGAACAAACTGAATATTGCCATATTCATACAAGTCTGAGGAAAGTCTGCAGTCTGCAGAAGACCGTCCTACAAGATCTTTCTACTTAAGGATAAATCAGAAAGGCAATCTTCCAAGTAAAGACAACTGTCTAACCGACGGTTGCCATATTGAGTAAAAGACAAACCTAGCCGGTTTGACCTACACACTGGAAGACTAGACCGCCAGGTCTGAAGACTAGACCGCCAGGTCTGAATCAATGAACCTCTGCTCAACCAATCAGATTCAAGGAAATGAAATGTGACCGTTGACACATTTCACCTATAAAAGAAGGAGCTGAAGAGGAATAAATGCGGGTTACAAGTTCTAAATTCTCTACAGCCTAAGTAAAAAGATTGTGTTCTATCTCTAGAAAGCTTAAGCGCTTAGTTGAAGTGTAATTCTACAATTTCGGTTAAAATTGTACGAGTGTTATCGAGCAGGAAATAAGTCTCGATCGGATTGTGTTTGTATTCCTTAGTGAATATCATTCTCGCAGTTTCGAGAGGAAGGGGTAACGTAGGAGTTTTATCTCCGAACATCCATAAAAACCTACTAATACCGCCCCAACCGATTCAACATCACCAAAACCGAATTACTAAGCTCCAAAACCGACCCAGCAATCTTCAAGCCTGTCTTATTCAAATCCGGTCCTGCCTATCTCGTGTGTGTGTTGCTTCAACCTGAAACAAACCACTTCCGCGCTTGAACTCCGTTCAAGGGTTTGTGACAGTTTGTGTAGTATTGAAACCCCGATATTAATCTCTAACCGGATTAATCACCACCCTTTGAGTGAGATGCGATAACTGGCCAACCCCGGTCCCCCAACCGCGTCCTAGATCCTAACAATTGATATCAGAGCAGTTAGTTTCAATACTTAAGCAAGCATGTCGTTCGATAGGCCCCCAATGCTAGAAGGTGACGACTTTGCCAACTGGAAGGAACGCATGCACTTGCATTTAATCACCATGGATGACGAGATGCAGTTCATCATAGCCGAAGGACCGATAATAATTGATAAAGACATGAAGGATTGAACAGCTAAAGATAGGAGAAGAAACAATCTGGATAACCATGCCAGAAACCGCATCTCCAACGGTTTGGATAGAAACACGTACTGCAAGGTCAGAGATTGCAAAACAGCAAAGGAAACATGGGAAGCGGTGATTCAGATTCATGAGGGAAATGAAAGAACCAAGGAAAATAAGATAATGGTGGCTACTCAGAAGTTTGAAAACATCAAGATAAGACCGGGAGAAACAATGAGAGAATACAATGACCGGTTCATAGGTGTGATAGACGAGCTAGCAACTCTTGGCAAGAGGTATGACAAAAAGGAAGTCATCATGAAAGAGTTAAGATCTCTTCCAAGTGCGTGGGACATAAAGACAATGGTGATGAGGGAATCAAACTGCCTAAGCAAGATGAAGCTACACGATGTATTTGAAGATCTTAAGGCATATGAGTTTGAAATGAGATCTAGGACTGAAGAAGAAGTCTCAGCCTCAACCTCAACCAGAGCATTGATCACATCCACAGAACCTGTTGCACCTACACCGATCAGAATCGCTGAACAGTTCATCGAGGATGCCATGGCAATGCTTGCACAGAAATTTGGGAGATTTATGAAGAGAAGCCAACCGACAAGCAATAACTATAACTATGGTGATAAGTCTAATGTAAGATGTTACAACTGCAACTATTTGGGACATTTCAAGTGGGAATGCAGAAAACCAAGGAGGGATGACCGGAAACCAGACAATCAGAATAACCGAAATAACTATCAATAAACCGGTGAAGTAAGTGAGGTTCAGAAAGCACTGATAGCCGATGATGGAGGAAGTTTATGGGCTCACAGTGACAGTGATGATGAACTCACATGCCTCATGGAAAATGAGGAACAGGTATTTGACTCTCCTTGTGAAGAATTTACTAAAGATGAGCTATATAATGCATTGAATGATATGGTAGCAGAGTATAAGAACCTATTAACGTTATTACCCAATCAATTCAACCTTAGAACCGACCCCATAATACCCACCTTGACCGAACCAAAGACGTTACAACCTGATGAAACCCCTACCTTAGAAACCGAGGTAGCACCTGAACTACCCTCTAAGACCGAACAATCCAATGAGCTAGTTCAAGAGTTAACCGAAGAGGAAAATGCCCAACTCCAGTATAGAATGGCCGCATGGAAAAGATCTAGTGAAATGGTAAGCAAAATGTGTAGTTATAAAAGACACCCTACTTGCATGTTTGGTCTAGGATACAAAAACAATAGAGCCAAAGACCAAAAACACTTAGACAAAATGAGGCTCACAAAGGATAATCTTCCCTTTGTAAGCTTTGTCAGAAGCTCCTTAACCGTTGAAGAGGAATTAAGTGCCTATTATACGAAAGACAAACTAACCTATGTAGGTCCAACCGATTCTGAAAAATGGCTTCACCCTGAGAAAAAGAAAGACAACCGGTTCAAAAATAGGCAAGCCAACTCACAACCACATAGGACAAACCAAAGATCATCCCCACATAAGGCCTTCTTAGGAAAGCAGAAAGATTCAAAACCGAGTGCAAGAAAATTAGTTAAGACATTAACCAGGAAAGCTGTCCGACTTGTCAAAGTCTGGATACCCAAGGGACTAATCGCCTGTGGACCCAAGTAAATGTGGGTACCAAATAGTTGTAAATATGTATATTTTGCAAGATATGAAGAAACGGCTAGGAAACTCTGAATGGTACTTGGATAGCGGTTGCTCCAGGCACATGACCGGGAACAACAACCTTCTAACCGACATTAGAATAGAAACCGGTGCATTAATCACCTTCGGTGACAACTCAAAAGGTAGAACTGTGGGCAAGGGTAAGATTGTCCATGGTAACTTAACAATTGATAATGTACTCTTAGTCGAAAACCTACGTTTTAACCTGCTAAGCATTAGTCAAATGTGTGATGCTGGATACACTATAGAATTTCTTAAACATGCATGCTTAGTTAAAAACTCTCAAGGTATTACACTACTAACTGGAAATAGGTTAGGAAACATTTACAAGGTAGATTGGAAAAACAAAGTAGAATATCCTATATGCATGATAGCTAAAACCGATCAAACCTGGCTGTGACATAAAAGACTAAACCACTTAAACATGAAAACTTTAAACTATATTCGCGGTAAAAAGTTAGTCGAAGGAGTTCCTGACATAGTGTTTAATAAGGATAAAGTATGTTCAGCATGTCAAATGGGTAAACAAACTAAGTCAACCTTTAAGAGTAAAGGGCACATTCAATCTAACCGATGCTTAGATCTTCTACACATGGATTTATTCGGACCGATTAGGGTCGTCAGCCTAGGAGGTATGCTTTACACTATGGCAGTCGTTGATGATTATTCTAGGTATACATGGGTAATATTCTTGCCATCTAAACGTGAAACCGCATCAAATTTACTCACACTGCTTAAACGTTTGCAAAATGAAAAATCAACACGCATTAATAGCATTAGAAGTGATAGAGGAACCGAATTTACAAATAGTACTCTAAATGCATTTTTTGATGATTCCGGTATTAGACACGAGTTGTCTAGTGCTAGGTCTCCTCAACAGAACGGCCTAGCCGAGAGAAGAAACCGAACTCTCAAAGAAGCCGCACGGTCCATGATAGCCGATTCGGGTATTGCCCAAAAATTCTGGGCTGAGGCTATCAACACCGCATGTCATACACAAAACCGGTCTCTGATTAACAAGTTTCACAACAAAACACCTTATGAGATATATTTTGATAGGGTTTCTAACCTTAAGTATCTTAAGATTTTCGGATGTAAATGCTATATTCACATAAATGGCAAAACCTATCTATCTGCTTTCGATGCAAAATCCGATGTTGGGATCATGCTAGGTTACTCGGCAGTTAGTAAAGCATATAGAGTATATAATACTAGAACCTTAACCGTGGAGGAATCACTTCATGTTGTTTTCGATGAATCGGTTGAAAGCAACACTGCATCATGCTTTGATCTACACAACAGATTGGAAAATAGCAATATCCATTCTGATAGTGAAGACGAGATTCCGGTTTTCAGGCGGTTTGTCCATGACCAAATGGGTAATGATGAAACCCAGCCAGATCAAGTTGTCCCACGACAGGAAGCTGACACTTCGGTCCAAACCGAGGAAATCAGTCGGTCTGACACTCCTGTTCAGCCTACCGATATGTCTGGCCTTGATCAAGTAAACGGTGATTTGGTAGACACTCCTGAACTGAATCTCAAAAGAAACATAAATCACCCTCCTGAGCTAATTATAGGTGACCCTTCAGAACCCGTTCGAACTAGGCGTCAAATCCTGGAGGAATACTTCAATTCCGCTTTCATATCCCAGATTGAGCCGAAAAGAGTGGATGAAGCATTGTCAGATCCGGATTGGATCTTGGGAATGCAAAAAGAGTTAAACCAGTTTGAGAGTAACAAAGTCTGGTACATAGTCGCTAGACCGAAAGATCAACCGGTCATAGGCACAAGATGAGTATTTAGAAATAAACTCAATGAAGACGGTTTGGTCACGAGGAACAAAGCCAGATTAGTGGCACAAGGATACAAACAGGAAGAAGGCATTGATTTTGAAGAATCATTTGCTCCTGTAGTTAGGATTGAAGCTATTAGGATTTTTCTAGCTTTTGCTGCATTCAAAAATTTTAAAGTTTTTCAAATGGATGTTAAAAGTGTATTTTTGAATGGTGACCTACGTGAAGAAGTATATGTTGAACAATCACCAGGTTTCAAAAATGCTGAACTGCCCAACCATGTATACCAGTTAAACAAAGCTTTATACGGTCTAAAGCAAGCTCCTAGAGCCTGGTATGACACACTAACCGCATTCTTGTTAAAACATGATTTCACCATCGGTTCGGTGAACAAAATATTATTTAAGTTTGAGAAAAAGGAACATATCCTACTTATTCAAATATATGTAGATGATATCATCTTCGGTTCAACCGATCCTAAACTATGTGATAAATTCTCAACCCTGATGACTAACAAATTTGAAATGAGTATGATGGGAGAATTAAGCTTCTTCCTAAGTCTTCAGGTTAAGCAACTCGAAGAAGGAACTTTCATAAGCCAACCTAAGTATACTAAGGAACTTTTAAAAAATTTGGGATGGACACGTGCTCCTCAGCCGCTACCCCAATGAGCTCATCGGGCAAACTAGACAAGGATGATGACGGTCAAGCAGTAGACCTGACAGCTTACCGAGGAATCATCGGTTCTCTCCTATACCTGACAGCAAGTAGACCGGATATACTATTTGCGGTCGGTGTGTGTGGAAGATTCCAGGCCAATCCAAAACAGTCTCACTACACAGCCGCAAAGCGAATCTTGAAATACCTAAAGGGAACTCCTGAAGTTGGTCTGTGGTATCCAAAGGACTCATCTTTTAACCTCACAAGTTACTCAGATGCAGACTATGCAGGTTGCAAGGTTGATAGAAAAAGCACCAGCGGAACATGCCAATTCTTAGGTGATCGGCTTGTTTCATGGCACAGCAAGAAACAGACATCAGTAGCCACGTCAACTGCAGAAGCTGAATACCTGGCAGCCGGAAGTTGCTGTTCATAACTTCTTTGGATCCAACAACAATTAAAGAATTTCGGCATCACAGCCGAAGAGTCTCCAATTTTCTGTGATAACACAAGTGCCATAGCAATCACCTACAATCCGGTTATACATTCTAGAACCAAGCACATTGATATAAGGCACCACTTCATTTGGGAACATATCATGCTGAAGCATATCCGGCTGGAATACGTATCGACAAAACAACAAGTAGCCGATATCTTCACAAAGCCTTTACAGGAAGCTAAGTTTTCTCAATTCAGACTCACACTCGGTTTAACCGACATTAATCAGATCATTCCTAAAAATGCTTAAAAGGGAAATCGGTTCTAACAGACAAAACCGGTAGTTCCTCCTAAACTGTCGGATTCCAAATTTCCCAAGGTATCTATGGAAGAACCGCTTTGTCTATCAGTTAGAGTAAACCGACCGGTTACTTAGTGCATGCACCAAATAACCGCATCGGGACGAATGAATGATAACTGACCGGTTTGGAAATAGTTCATTTCGGATTATTTGGCCTCCAAACAAAAGTGGAATAATTATCTGTGTTTAAACTTATCTGTTCTGAAAAATTACCTTTTCAAAGTAAAATCGCTCATACCTCAAAAGACGTGAAGATACGATATCTTTCACCGTACAGGCTTATGACCCACATCCTAGGTTGTAGACATGTTTATTTCATGCAAAATGCTTTATCCTATGGATAATAGACATCATTACCTGCAACACACTAGATAATAATATCATCCCTCCACTAATATATAAGTTAGGCAAACCTTAAACAAAACAATCACAAGTTACAACTCATTCTCTTACTAAGACAAAATGTCTCAGTTTCCAAACATCCTTCAAGTGGATTTCGATTCTGCTCAAGGCACTGAGCATTATGAAGTCTTCAAGATGATTAAGTCACTTGAAGACACCGGTCTCAAACACTTTCTAGATGACAAACATGTCATCTTTCCGGAATCTGTCCTGAAATTCTTTTACAATGCCAGGGTTTTTCGAGGTACTCCTCATTTTGACACTCACATTCAGTCCAAGGTGGGAGGAACTGTGTTCGATTTCACAGAAAGTGACTTTGCTAGATGCTTCGACCTTCCGAAGCAAGGACTCACCGACCTAAACGTTTCGGCAGAACTAAAGGCCGAAATCGCCTTAAGTTTTGCTCGGTCAGACCACCCGGTTAATGACCACGGTGCCAAATCACTACTGAGAGCCGAGTACCAGCTTCTCAACGATGTCATCGGTCGAGGCATCCTAGGAAGGTACGTGACCAACACTTACTGTACCGCAACTTTTAACATGATGACAGCAATAACCACGGGTACGCCAATCAACTGGTCAAGAGTGTTGTTCGACGTCCTCATCTGGATGATCGGCACTCGGGCAATCGGTCTCGTTCCTCAGATAAGCTGTCTACTTCTGGAGCTTGGAGTTCCACTCTATCCAGGCGAAGGGTTGAACCAGGCCCAGGTAATCACCAAAGAGGTCACCGACTCATTCTATGAGCGATTTGAGAAAGCTTGGAAGAGGAGGAACCGCCACATCAATTCCAACGGCCGCGCCAACTCCAACGGATACTAAGTCACTCCTTCTTACAATCGGTCATTTTGCTATACGCACCGGTTGTATCTCGGTTCAACTCTATTATGATCATTTCAGCTTGGTTTATGTTATCTTCGGTTTTAATCAGTCACTTTTCCGGTTTCGTGTAGTATCCGTCATTAATGAAAAGTAACTTTCAACTTCCAAGTACATGAGTAATTGTTATCCAACTAACTTGGATCCTTTTGAACTAGATTCCTTACCTCGAGCTCCGCAACCGGTAAAAAGTAACTCCTTCTCAAGGAATTTTGGAAACATAAATATTCTCTTTATTAATAAGACAAAACTGATCTTCAACATTAAATGCTGATATTTTCCCTCCAAATTCGGATCTATATAAGGAACCCCCCCTTTATCAACTTAACACATCTCAAAACAAAATCTCTTGAACTCTCTCTCTCTCTTGGCAAAAGTTTGAATCATGCCGAGCCAAACTCTAAGAAACTTCTTGAGCATCGATTTCGATTCTTGTATGGAACATTGGGACCTGAAAACCAAGGAGCTCATGTTTGAGTCCCTGATCGACACCGGTCTTCGCACTTTTCTCGAAGAATCCGGACCCATACTCCTTTCAGACGTCATCAACTTCTTCAGAAATGCCTCTATAAGAGGAAATTTCATTGTTTCCACTGTGAGAAACCACACCTTCTGGCTGGATGAAAACGAATTTGCTCAAACGTTCAATCTGCCCACAGAAGGGTTTTCTGACTTCCCAACCCAGGTGGGAAGTGCAACAACCGATTATTCAGAAATGTTCTCCAGAACCGATGTACCGGTGGAGAACTACGGGCTGTAAACCCTCCTTGCCCACCACATCCAACTCCTCCACGAGATTGTCAACCGATCCATCATTTACCAATCTCCGAACCAACACTACTCTAAGAGAATGTTTGACATGATGACCTACATTGTTAGCAATACGCCTATCAATTGGTCATCGGTCATTTTCCAAAATCTAAGGACTATGGTGGAGACCAAGAGAGGTCTCGGTTACGCTCCTCACCTAAGCCGGATCTTTCTTAAGTACCGTCCAGAATTTGGACCGGGTACACCGGCATCCCCTTCGAATGTTCTTGATATGGTTGGGGTGGAGGACAAACTCTCCAAAATAGTCATTACATAGGTTGTAATTTCATTTCCTATGTATTCTAAACCGATCAATGAATCGGTTTTTATCTTGTATCCTTCTTTTCAATGCATATCTAATCTTTAAGTTTGTTAACTGGGTCAAAATCGCAATACTGAAACATCAATCTAACAAACCGGTTAATATCGATAAATTACTTCATTATATAATTCTGATCAAACTTAGAAAACCGCATCATCGCGGTTACTAAATCGCATCATTTAATAAACAGTTTCAAGAAGAACCGCTTCATCAAAGGTTAAAATAACCGAAATCAAAAGTCCGATCAAAATCTTTGGAGGGAAATTTCCCGCCCATGGTTCCCCGCCTTCGGTTTGCCGCCCATGGTTTCCCGCTCACTACTTTTGGAGGGAAAATTCCCGCCTAAAAGTGATGGGACTGTTCGCGACGGTTGGAATTCTAAACCGCAAATATAAATAGGGTCCTTAGTCATTTTATTTCATTCTTACGCGAATCGGTTTTCTCTCTCTAGCTCTCAACTTCCTCGAACTCTCAAATTCCCTATTCTCTTGCTCTTTCGGTTCGATTATCCAGAATGGGTCGTGATTCTGTACTATTCAAACATATCATCCAAGTCGACTTCGAGGAAATTCGGGCAAACGGTTCGGCTCCGGCAAAACAAGTCTTATCCCGGATCTCCGAGTCCGGCCTCGAATACTTTCTAGGCGGTCCATTTATTCTATACCAGGAAGCGGTTAACGAATTCTTCCAAACCGCATCTCTCACCGGAAGATCAATAATTACAAACATCGGCGGTCAGCAGCTCGAACTGATAGAAGAGTCGGTCGCTGAAATCCTACAACTACCATCCGAAGGAAGCAACTTCTCGGCGGCTTTAGATGGAGAGTCCTTCGAGGCAACTTGCCAGGTTCTCTCGGAAACCGCGGTTCCTATCGAGATCTCCGGGAAGAAATCATCTCTTCGACCAGAGTACAGACCACTATGTGATATTTTCACAAAATCAGTTCAAGCAAGAGGGGGAAACTATGACAGTCTCACCCGGGCGAAGATTGAGGATCTTGCCGGTTTAGTCAACGGCATTAGAATAAACTGGGCTAGGTTAATTTCAACAACCTATGTGAAATGGTGGATCCGGCTTCCACCCGGTCATGGGGATACGCCATCCCACTTGGGAAAATTATGCGTCATCTCAACATCAACACCGGTCATGGCGTCCATCTCTCATCCAGCAAAATAATAAAGTCTCGGCAATTCAAGGAGAGGAACAATAAAAGGAAGGCCTCCGGTTCTACGGGTGGCCGAAGGAAGAAGGCAACCGCTAAGAGAGCGACTCCGGTCAAAGAAAAATCCGGAAGCAAGAAAGTTAGACAATCAACCGGATCGGCTGATCCGCGGTCCGAAACCCCCAATGATGAAGATTCGGCATCCAGTTCTGACCGAACCATTTCACACAATACCGAAGAAGATCAGTCCGGTAAAGGGAAAGAACCGATAGTCGATGATCAATCGGCCACTCATGATAACGCCGATGCCGGTTCGGACGGACTTGGGGAGGAAGATGCCCACGATGATGATGACACCCGGAAAACGGCCGAGGATCTCGTTAGCAGAATTATGGACGAAATACATCAAGAAGCTAACGCGGCATCCGAAGTATTCTGTCAATGGATGCGGTACCGACATCAGATCTTCTACAAAAACATGCTACGGGATCTCACCGTTAGCGAAAAATTCGATAAGCTGATGGAGATGGAGGAGGAGGTCATCAACCTCACAAAGGCTCAAGATGTCAACACCGCCTTAGACCGATACGCAATAGTAGAACCGCGTGCTCGGTTACAAAAGCTCACTGAACACATTCAACGCCTTAAAGAAAAGTATACTCCGGGAACACCGAATTCTCAACTACAACTCTTGGTGTTGGAGTTGTTTGCGGTCAAGGAAAGGGAGCTGACCGAGGAAGTGGCGCGGCTTGAAGCGGTGCCCGAACATTAAGACACAACAAACTCACCGCCTCCTGAGAATGTTGGTGGTCAGAATCCGACCGATGAAGAGCTATCATCTCCTCCACCGGATCAGACGATCAACATGACCGAAGTCAGGACAGAGACACCTCTCACCGACCATCGAGCATCTGCTCAAACCGGGGATTCGGAACCGGTCATAAAGGAAGAGAGGGTCATAACTCTTATTGAAGAATTTGTCAACGACGCGGTTCAGCCTTGGAAGAAGAAAATTAAGGAAACCACGGTTAAAGTAGTCGAGATAGCCGAGACGACAAAGGTTGATCTAAACAAGGCGGTCGAGCGGATCACGTATGTTGAAACGAATTACAGTAATACGGATCAACTGTACGGCGGTCATCTTGATCGAACCAAAGCATTGGAGGCTATAACTCCGAAACTGGTGACCGATCTCAATTCAGTCAGCCAAAAGGTAGCCGAGATGGAACGGTCTCAAGAAATGACCGATCAAAGGCTAACAAAGGTCGATGAGGACTTGGCTCGGTCAAGTGCCCAAGCCGACTCAACACTTGACAGGGTAATCAACCTTGAGGAAAAGTATACAACCCTTAAAGAAAAGAACGCCAAGCTTGAGGCCGATCTCAAGGAGGTCACCGAACAGGTGGCAGAGTTAATAGAGGCTAAGTTGGCTGCCGATAAAGCGATTGAGGAGGCGAATGCTCTGGTGGCTCAGAAACTTCAGGATGCGCTGGACGAGAAGACTCGTATATAGAAGGAAGCGACAACGGCTAATGCGAACATAGCCAGTCATATGCAAAACCTGGCGGTCAATGCACCGACAATCGCAAAGACCGTAGCGACTCAACAAGCCGAAGATGCCAACCGGCTAAGGGCCCAACAGGAAACATATAATAAATTCGCCAAGGCTCACAAGAAGTCCACGGCGGTTGCTTCCCCTTCCGTTCCGGTCACATATAATAAAGGAAAGCTGCTTCGAAAAAGGCGCAAATCTCTGGACTATTGAACAGAGTCACCGACACGATTATTGACCCTCCACCCAACCCGACTTTGCAAACCGAGGATGATTTCGAAGAAGATGTCCAGCCGCAACTTAGAAGATAGCGGGTTTTAAATGCGGTTCCAATTAGAACGATCGGTCAACCGTTCTCTCCTCAATCCGGCACCTTAGGCGGCCAAGGTCCCTCTTCAAGGCCGGATCAAGCGGACAAGGGAAATTCAAACGATGAACTGCTGGATCTTTTCCTGCCGTCCAGATCGAAGAAATAGGGGCCTTATTTACTATCTTTACTTATGTTTATTTCGGTTATTATATATATAGTATTTTGCCTTAGCAGATTGCTTATAAATATAAAGTAATTTTTGGAAACCGGCCTACATTTGCATTCTTACATGGTTTTGAATATTTTAAATAAAATAATCAAAAAGGGAGAAATTGATAAGATAAAAGATAAAAAATTTCAAAAATTTTCTTAAAATTTTCCAAAATTATTTGAAAAATTCTCCCAAGTCAGTTTCTAAAAATCCGGCCAAATAAAACTCTTAAAAATAAAACCGGCCTACATTTACATTCTTACTTGATTTTGAATATTTTAAATAAAATAATCAAAAAGGGAGAAATTGTTAGATAAAATTAGACCGGTTAAATAGAACTTAACAAAAACAAACCTTCTATGCAGGAACAGTCAATTTACTCAACCGGTTAAGAAACTCAACCGGTCAAGCAATTAAACCAACCAGAAACATGATCACAAAAGAAAGTCAAGATCGGTCAAATTAGAAGGCCAAAATCAATTAAACAGTCGGTCAATCAGAAGCCATGGAAAAACCAGAAGTCATCCGGTTAACATAAATAACAGACCAACATAAAAAGATACTTCGGGTATCTGTTGAGAATGATACCGAAGGAACAGACTGAATATTGCAATATTCATACAAGTCTGAGGAAAGTCTGCAGGTTGCAGAAGACCGTCCTACAAGATCTTTCTACTTAAGGATAAATCAGAAAGGCAATCTTCCAAGTACAGACAACTGTCCAACCGACAGTTGCCATATTGAGTAAAAGACAAACCTAGCCGGTTTGACCTACACACTGGAAGACTAGACCGCCAGGTCTGAATCAATAAACCTCTGCTCAACCAATCAGATTCAAGGAAATGAAATGTGACCGTTGGCACATTTCACCTATAAAAGAAGGAGCTGAAGAGGAATAAATGCGGGTTACAAGTTCTAAATTCTCTACAGCCTAAGTGAAAAGATTGTGTTCTATCTCTAGAAAGCTTAAGCGCTTAGTTGAAGTGTAATTCTACAATTTCGGTTAAAATTGTACGAGTGTTATCGAGCATGAAATAAGTCTCGATCGGATTGTGTTTGTATTCCTTAGTGAATATCCTTCTCGCGGTTTCGAGAGGAAGGGGTGACGTAGGAGTTTTATCTCCGAACATCCATAAAAACCTGTCTTGTTATTTACTTTCCGCCTGCTTTATTTTCTAACCGATCTGCACTAACCTACTAATACCGCCCCAACCGATTCAACATCACCAAAACCGAATTACTAAGCTCCAAAACCGACCCAGCAATCTTCAAGCCTGTCTTATTTAAATCCGGTCCAGCCTATCTCCGTTCAAGGGTTTGTGACAGTTTGTGTAGTATTGAAACCTCGGTATTAATCTCTAACCAGATTAATCACCACCATTTGAGTGAGACGCGATAACCGTCCAACCCCGGTCCCCCAGCGCGACCTAGATCCTAACAAAGATTTTTACCGTTTTCACCAGATAGATAACCTCTACTAAAATAACATGCTTGCTTTCAAATATTATCTTGACTGCAACCCTTCTTTTATCCCATCCTACCCAGATTCTTCTTTTTACCCCATAAGAGTTATGAATAAATTCTCATTCTTCTTTAAAGCAACCCAGGGCGACGTTCTCTATTTGACTTTGTATGACTTTTGTTTCAATAATTCAAAATACCGTGATTTCATTCTTTTCTGTTATTCTTCTAACCTCTCTTCTCTTTATAGGGTCATTTAACCTTATAATATTTTTACTTCCTCTTCCTTTCTGTTTTTTCCCATATAGCAGGGCTATAAAGAATTACATTTTCCATAATTTTCTTACCTTGCTGTTTTGGATTTTCATGTTTCTCTGGTCAACATTCTTCTAAATTGGAGATTAAAATTTTTAACATTAAGAAGAGGGGAGCAATGTAGAACTTTTCCATGTAGTCCCTCAAAGTCATTTCTAAGGGTCATCAAGAACTATACTAAACATTGCTCTTCTCGAAGAGATATGTCGGATTTCAATTTTCACAATATTGCAAACTGAGTGAGGGCCAATTGATCCCAAAGATTAGACATGGTGGAATAAAATTCATGTATACTCTTAGTCTACTGAAGTGAGCATATGTTTGTCTTTAATTGATACTACTTAGCAAAATTCGACTACGTAGATAGTCTAGCAAGATGATCCTAAACCTCCTTAAATGTATCATATTTGGCCAATTGAACGCCAATTGAAAGAATTGTTAATCCACATAATAATTTTCAAGTTATCTATCTCTTAAGTATCAACCAAAGTCTCATAATCACTCAAGTTATCGTCTTCATGTTTGATCCGCACACCTATTACATAATTCCATAAAGATTTTCCCCACAAAAAAATCATAACAAAACTCTAATATGTATAAGTTTTGTTGTATAATTGAATATTAATGGAATGAAGCGAACATTTTTACGACAAGACATGGTTAAAATAGCAGCAACAAATACGAATGCCCAAAATATAACAACGACAACACAAATATAGCATCACAAATACAAATCTCCAAGCAAAATTAGGTAGAGAAGTAACTAATCAAAATGAAGTGAAAACGAAAAATACCAATAACAATTGTACACTCCAACACCAAATCTAGAGTTGTACGGATCATCGTAGTAATATCAAAAGATGTAGATTTGGTTGAACAAAGAGAATCAATAAATGAAGGCTCTGATACCATGATTAAATAAAAAGAGAAGTTAGAGTATATTATTAGTAAGTATAAATCTGAAACAGATGCGTAGTTAGACGTGTCGGTCTAACAATTACGTAGTTAGACGTACCGGTCTAACAGATACATATGAAAGAAATGAAAGAACACAGCAGTTTGTTATGGATGTTCGGAAAAACTCTCCTACGTCACCCCTTCTTCCAACCACCGGAAGGATTCACTACAATATGATTCGAATCAAATATAGTTTACACACACTTAGCTCACTATTGAACATAATACTTTCTGTTCAATTACAAGATGAAGAATATCACTCAGCTAAAGGTGTTTTGATTCTAGCTCTCTCTTGATTCACACACAGTACAATCAGAAAGCAGCTTCACAGTATGAATATTCAAATACTTGAATTCAGT
>NC_061864.1:38458991-38493423 GCF_907164915.1 Impatiens glandulifera | reverse complement strand
TAAATGTAATATCTATAATGGTAGGATCGAATTAACACTTTTTAACAAAGTAAAGACTTTTAGCAATTATTGATGACCTACTTAATTAACTTAACTAGATCAATGATATACTATAGAAAAAACTTAAATTGCACAAAGATAATCCACCACACGAGGAAGTGTAATCCATTTTTTTTGTTTAGTTTCATTCTGATACACTATTCACATCAAACCTAATAAAAGTATATTAAAAAATTATGTATTTGTTACTTAGTCAATCTCAACTCCAACTATAAATTTAGAAGTGCTTTCAAATACCAAATAGTTTTTATAGTTAACATTATTTGGACATAAAGTCAATCTAATATCCAATACTACATTTTCTCCTTTTCTAAAATTCTATCACGTGAACAAGGCTCTATTTTCCTAAGTGTCTATCCGAGTTTGAGAGTCTTTATATATCTCTTGGTGGAGGTGATTCTGCAAAGAGGGTTCATTAGGGGCAGATTTACCTTGTACCCGAAAATAATAAATAAAAACAATTTGTGATTGCCTTTTTAACGGCAAAAAAGAAATAAATGAAAACAATTTGTATTTGTAGTAAATTGACATTATCCCTAATTTTTTCAATTAATTCATTTCTTATTTTTTTTAATTGTCCATAGAGTGAGTGAGAGGCACATATATTGATTCACTAGTTTAATCTATAATTTTTAATCCTTTCTCCAAATTTCTAAAAGAAATTGAAGTTGACCCTAACTCTTTGGATTCATACGTGAATTCATCTAAAAAGATAAACTTTTGGGAAAATATTATTGTAACTAGTATAATAATCTTGCGTTCCAAGGTTAAAAATTACTCATTTTAACAAATACAAAACTATACATAATTAACCACACAAAATTGGTATTAGTACACTAATTAAAATATTTTAAAATAAAAGTAAAAACGACTAATTAAAATAAAATATTCAGTCAATTCATAATTTTTTTTTCATTACGTCACGCAATTTCTTATAAGTAAAAAATGTAAAACTTGTTATTTAATAAGGTAATATTCGAGTCACAGAATGGTCAGTAGAGCGTTTTATAATTTTTTTGAAATAAAAGATAAAATTCCTCTATTTATTAATTTGTTAAAACAAATTTTCAGTATAAAAATAGTATTTACATCTATCGTGTCAAATTTCACATAAAATATATGTATATAACAATTAAAAATAAACTCGAAATATATAATTCACTCAAATTTACACCTATATTTTCTTATTTGCATCAACACCGCTACACATACTACCATCATACTATTCCTCGAACACAAATTTATTCACATATATCACCCTCAATAACTCTTTACACTTATAATTATTGAAATTTGTATCAACATTGCTACGAATTTAATTCTTTATAATTTCTCAAAAAATACATTCAATTTGTACCCACATATACCAACATCAAACTATCTCCAACATATTGTTAACTCAAATTTGCATCTCTGGGAATTCGAACTCTAGTATAAGTGTGAAAAATGATAGTGTAATTTAAAACGCGAGTTAATATACAACTATCCAAAAATTAGAAATAAAATTCAACCAATAGTCTCAAATTTTATTGTTTATCCTTATTGAATTAAATTGTAAAAAATAAATTATTATCTATTTTGTTTTTCAAAAAAATTAACTCGACAAAACTTATTTGGTATCAATCTTAAATTTAAAACTCTAGAATTGATGATATTTTGTAAAAGTCTTTTCCATATAAATTTTAATTCCAAATTTTCATTAAATAATTTAAAAAAAAAAATATTAATAATATATATATATATATATTATTATTTTTTTAAGATTATTTAATGGTTAGGTTAATTTAATCATTTCCAAATAAATTATTTAAAAATGTTTCTCTATAAAAGAAAGTTTTCAAAAGAAATTCAAAAGAATAAATATTTTCCTCTAAATCATTTTTTTAATACATAAATGTTTTTTTTTTTTTTTTTTTTTTTTTTTTGTATTCTGAATATTTGATTCGTATTTTATTTTATTTATATAATGATGTTATAAATAAATGAAATAAATAAAATATAAAGAAGAACGAAATCACCAAATATAATGTTGATTCAAGGCATGTTCTTAGCACATTTCCCTAAAAAACAATTTTATTGTCTCCCCTTGTACTGGAGCTTATCACAGATGACTGTCTCCCAAGGTACAACAAATCTAGTAGTGATTCAGCATCAAAATTACTACGCAACGAACTTGATAAAATACATGAACTATCACCGGGTTTTAACGGAAAATATCGAGCGAAGAACTCGAAGAACACTCACAAAATAAGAAGAGAATTTTGGAATTTTAGAGTAAGAAAATAATCAAGGATGAAAGTGATGTGAAATGAATTATAAATGGGTGTATATTGATGAGAATTAAACCTTCAAATAAAACCATTCAAATGTTTATTAGCAATAAATATTTCTCATTCATTTGTTACAAATGCAATGTTACACATTCAATACTAGCTAATTAAAAAGTCTATACCTATATGTTATCCAATTGATTAGCTAATTAAAGTTGAATGTTTATCATAACATTAAACTTTTATTTTCTAATTAGGCATTAAATATTAATTAAACAATTAATTTTTAGTTCTAATTTGTATTAAATTCACCGTTAATTCACGTTTGAATTTGTATAAATTTTATTTATTCACAATTTTATTTCCATTCATTAATGGAATTAGCTTAATTCCAACAATCCCAACATTAATGGAAATTGTAAGATTAACTCAGTGAAAGGTTTAACAGTTGAATTCTACATAGAATAGGTAGATGTAACCTTTTGAACCTTAGAGCATCTTCTAATAAAAAGCATAGTCATTTTACTTGTTTATCATTTAATTTATTTTTTATGAAAATGTTGTTTACTTGGCTAATTAGTAGACAAAATGTCTTTGAACTATTTTACCTTCGTGTAAACGATTATATATTTTTTATAAAAATATTTTATTTTTCGACATAAGTCAAAAATATAGATTATAACGTTGAATCTATCCATCATAATTTTCTTAGAAGATTTTCATACGTAGATTGCACATCTAAGTGTAAACATATTCACTTTTAGACGTAAAGTCTTTCATTTAATAATATCAATATATCATTGGATAACAACATGATATTTCGTGTAGTGCAATTCACATCCTTAATAGATTTAATCATTTTTATCGTAATTTTCAATGATAATAATATCGTACAAAAGACACGTAATGAAATAACTTTCATTGTTTTCATGATATATATATAATTGTCACATCAATTTTTTAATAAAAGTATGATCAAATTTTCATATCATTATTATAAAATTTGTTATAAGTCATATCAAGACTATATAAACTTTAATTTTTATTTATTTCATAAAATCCTTTTGAAGACATTGATTCTTCAAATTTTTATGAAAGTAATGTCATAATATGACACGTTTCTTGATTTCAAAATTCTAAAATTTAAAATATCTATTTGAGCATCAACTCAGTAAATACAAACAAAACATTTTCTTGTTATTTTATTTCTTTTTTTAAATTTGCGCAATTTTATCTTTTGTAGAAAACATTTTTCTCTAAAAAATAAATTATCTTTTATTTATCATAATATACAAATTATTTTTTGTTATTATTAATAAAATATATTCCCCAACATTCGTGTTGTATTATTTTTTAAATCACACACATTTATATGATATAAATCAATGATTTTCTAATCAAGATATTGTTACATAATTCTTTTACAAATTTCTTTTGCTATATTTATCCTACCATGAATAAGATAACTATATTATAAACATTTAATTGAATAAAACATAATTTCTATACAACTGATTAGAATGTTTATTCATATATAAATCATTCTTCACATAAGAAATTAAAAATATTTAATGAATTAAAATATGTATTTCAACACTTAATTTCTATAAAAGAAATTACAATATTTAATCAAATAAATATTCACCATATCACATGATTTCTACAAAAGAAATCATAATGTTTCAAGCATCTTTAACCAAAGTGGCTTAAACATTTATTTCGATCGCACGTTTGCATCCCATAATATCGACACGTTTTCCACATTATTTCTCAAATCAAATAAGACTTTTCTTGTAATTATTTGATTTCAAAAATATCAAATTAAGTATGTTTTTATTTAATATATTCATATATATTATAACTACTTCATATATCGGGGAATTTGAGCAAATGGCCCTAAAAAGGGGCCTAAATGCATATGGTGTGGGCCACTAAATTTAATAGCGCTGGTGACCCCCTTTTTTTGACGAAAATGCCCCTACTGCGTCACACATCCTCGTGACGCAATTTTTTTATTTTTCAAAAAAATTTAATTATGAAATTTTTTGACGAAAATGCCCAGTTGCGTCACGCAACCCCAATTGCGTTACGCAATCGCGTCACGCACCCCAGTTGCGTTACGCAATCGCGTCACGCACCCCCCGAAACGTCACGCACCCGCGAGACAAAAAAAATTGAAAAAAAAAAAAAAATTCGATTGCGTCACGCAACTGGAGTTGCGTTAAGCAAGGGTACAATTGTCATTAAAAAAAATAGGGTCACCAGCGCTATTTAAATTAGTGACACACACCATATGTATTTAGGCCCTTTTTAGGGCCATTTGCTCAAATTTCCCCATATATCATTAAACAAATATTTTTATAAAATAAATCAATAACTAATTATTATAATTCATTAGAATATTAATTATTACAATCAATTAGACTATATTGACAATTCATTTTTAATGAAATACAAACTAACTAATTATTATAAATAATAATTTATATGATCAATTTTCCGTTTCTTAATTAATTAGATCACTTTTAACTTTTCATAAAAAAAAATTAATACTAAAACACACATAATTTTTATGAAAATAATTTAGAATTTTTTATTAAAATAAAATATATATACAATAGTCTTTATCCACGCATATATACAAATAACTAGTTAATCATACTTATTATGAATTAACACAAATTATCATATTATTAACTAATATGCATGTTATATATATAAGCAATCTCTTAGAAACACAATATATAACAAATTTACCTCATGTCTTAATCGAAGTAATTATATTATCGTTCTTTGACAGATAATCCACGTGAAACAACAATGCTCAAACTAAATCTCGAAAGATCGTTCTCACCAAGATAATTTCGACTCATATAGTCGTTTCTTTGAACGCATTAATATAATGAGCTCTAACACAAATGACATTCATTTTATGTCATCAAATGATTAATCACACAAGCTCTATAAAAAAAATTAAAATGTTTCAAAATATAAATGACAAAGTCATTTTTATTAATTAAATTTTTACATAAGAAATCGTTAAGTGCCTCAATTCATTTCATAATTTCTACACAAGAAATTAGAATGATTCTATCATCCATGGTTAAAATCATTTTGATAAATCAAATTTCTATAGAAGACACTATTATGGGCACTCATTCATCTCATAATTTTTACACAAGAAATTGTAATGGTTTTAACTAGTCAGATTTCTACAAAGAAATCAGCGTAAATGACTAATTTCATTTTATCAAATCCAATTTCTACCAAAGAAATCATCTCATCAGCTGGATTCGAACAGAGGATCTCCCTTCCGTCACACACCATTGCATCTAAACTTTGAACCACTACGACAATGCACCATTTCATCGTTGTACCGTTTTTATGACCTTTTGTCTTCTTTCCGGAGACAACTTATACTTCATATTTGACTAGACTCTGTCAACAAATTAATATATACACATTTAAAACGATAACTTATTACCATAATAAAATGTAACATATTAAACAATGTATAAATAAATATATCATCTCTTTATTTAGTAATCATCGTACCATATTCTTATTAATTATATCGCTTAATTAATTATTTTAAAGCTGAAATCATCTGTTTCACTTATAATTAATTTTAATTACTATTAATAAATATAATTATTAATTTTTGAAAATTATAAACTAACTTTTTAGTTACCTTTTCATTTATTATTAATAATATTTTTAGTAACCAACAAACTTTTATTTAAAAAGAAAACAAATTATTATTTTATAATTTATTTTCAGGATAACGTTTATATATTAAATATACAATTGTTCTTGAGAAAATTTATATGTCAACATATATTAGTTTATAAAATTAAGCTTTTGATAATACAAGAAAGAAAATGTTAATAATTAACATATATACGTGTATAATAAAGACTTATCTTTATTAGTCAATTCTTTTTCTTATTAAGATGAATAATTTCAACTTGTCAAAATGAGTCATCATCTTTTTTGCAACATCGCGAATCGTATTTCTGAAACATCAAAAACAAATATTTTCGACGAAAAAAACTACTAAATATTTTAGCACACGAAACTGTTTTAAGATTGTTAGATATGTTCTTTAAATAAACAAAATATATATATATATATATATATATATATATATATATATATATATATATATATTTATAATGATGTTACAAATAAATAAAATAAATAAAATATAAAGAAGAACGAAATCACCAAATATAATGTTGATTCGAGGCATGTGCTTAGTACATTTCCCTTTAAACAGTTACACTGTCTCCCCTTGTGCTGAAGTTTATCATAGATGATTGTCTCCTAGGGTACAACGAATCTACTAGTGATTCAGTACCGAAATCACTACACAATAAACTTGATAAAGTAACTGAACTATCACCGAGTTTCAACGAAAAATATCGAGCAAATAACTCGAAGAACACTCACAAAACAAGAAGAGAGCTTTCCGAATTTTAGAGTGAGAAAATAATCAAGAATGAAGTGATTTGAAATTAATAATGAATGGGTATATATTACTAAAAATTAAACTTTCAAATGAAACCATTCAAATATTTATTAGCAATAGATATTGCTCTTTCATTTGTTAATTAGTCCATAACTAATTAACATCAGCCTATACGTTGATTTGTAGAAATACAATGTTAGACATTCAATGATAGCTAATTGAAAAGTCCATACATTAGCCAATTGATTCGCTAATTAAAGTTGAATGTTTATTATAACATTAAACTTTAATTTTCTAATTATGCATTAAATATTAATTAAACAATTAATATTTAGTTATAATTTAGATTAAATTCACTGTTAATTCACGTTTAAATTTGTGTGAACTTTATTTGATTTTATTTATTCACAATCTTATTTCCATTCATTAATGGAATTAGCTTAATTCCAACAGGTAGGTCGTTTTCTACTCATACCCTCCGATTGTCTTGGTGATCATTTCTTAAGTTCATATCGCCTTCTTCTTATTAACAAAGGAGATGAAGTTACTGGATTTAGAGTTTGTATATTTTTCAATAAAGAGTTATTGAAACTCATCTTTTGGATTCCCTCTTATAAGTATTCTCCTATCATTTATTTGGATTTCTCATTTTTGTTTTTCCAATATTTGTAGATAGTTTAAGAGTCGGCTTAAGAGAATAAAATGTCACGGGTTCGATTCCATCAGCAAGCGCTTTGAGTTTAATCGGGATGTCATGGCTGTGGAGGTGTCATGCTAGCTCTCTTTTATTCAAAAAAATAAAATATTTGTAGATAGTTAATTATTATTTGAGACAAGATTTTTCAACATTGATTACCTATGTCAATGACAAATTTTTATTGTCGTTTAAAGTATTTTGTAGAGATTAGTTGGTATGTTTTACTCTACCTCATCACTTAACTATAAGTGATATATGTTTATTTTCTGAACAAATTAATGATTGTCAGAATATTTTATTAAAAAATTAATTATTGTAAATTTGTCATATTATTTAACATATAAATTCTCATTTAATTATTTTACAAATTAATTTTTATATACAATTATTAATTTATTTGAATTTATTATAAATAAAATAAACAAAGTGATTTTTATTAAATGAATGAATATGAACATACATAGAAATCAAAGGAAGCAAGAGCACTTGTTGTCCAAGTTGTACAATAGCAATGTATATGGCTAATGACTTAATTCCCTCATTACTCCGGTACTCCACAAATCTCTTTCTTGGGTGGACGCAGCCTGCTGGGGCAATTTTTGTTTTTTGCTGCGGTCCCGATTAGAGTTAGCTGTCTCATTAACTATCACATTAACTACATTTGTTCATAATTTTATTATTTCTACTTAGGTTAATTTTATATTATATATAAATATTTATCACCACAAAATATTTGTGGTAATTTATTTCATATGGATGTTCTCACTTTGGAAACATTGAAAATGACTGTGATATATTTATGGATTGAGTTCTCTTTACAAGCTGGATGGAGATGACTTTTCATGATCATTTGTTCAAGATATGCACACCAACCTTGAAACTCATTTGGAGTTTTGATTGTATTTCGAAACATAAGATACATCTTAAATGAAGAGATTTCATAAATGGATTTTCACTAGCTAATTTTCAATATCCATTTGTAATCATCGCCATTGCTCTTCTTACATGAATTGTGATAAGAACTGTGAGGATTCTTATGAATGGATATTTGAAAATTATTATTGTAATAAATGGATAATATTGATTTTGGCATGCAACTATCATTGATTGTTTACACTGGATATATATATTTATATATATATATATATATATATATATATATATATATATATATATATATATATATATATATATATATATATATATATATATATGCAAATTGTTTTTCCCATTCCTTCCAATATTTCCCACACCACTCCTTAATTAAATTAAAAATTATTTATTTATCCATTTTTTTTTTATATATTTACCTTTCTTATCTTATTTATTATAATTATTTTATTTTATTTTATTATTAAGTTTTTTATCATTAAATATAATTAATTAATTAATTTTTAATATTTTTTCTATTTTATTTATTTAATTAAAAATACAAAATATTATTAGTTTTATATTATAATTGTTTAAAATATATAAAATATTAAAGTGTGTCTTGATTTAATAAAATATATATATTTAATATTTTATTATATTAATTATATATATATATATATTAAAATATTTATAAAAATAATAGTTGAATGATTCAATTTTTTTATAAATAAAATTATATATTAAATAATAATTAATAATTAGTCTAATCATTATTATTTTATTTAATAATATTATATTTTATTAAATTAGTAGACATTTCAATATTTAATATATTTTAAATAATTATAATATAAAAATAATAATATTTTGTATTTTTAATTAAATAAATAAAGTTAAATAAAAAAATATTAAAAATTAATTAATTATATTTAATAAAAAACTTAATAATTAAATAAAATAAAATAAGTAAAATAAATGAAATAAGAAAGGTAAATATATAAAAGTGATAAAGATAAATAAGTAATTTTGGAATTAATTGAGGAATGAGAGTGAGGTAGGAATATGGGAAGGAGTGGGAAAAGCATTTCCTTATATATATCTATATCCAGTGTAAACAATCAATGATAGTTGAATGCCAAAATCAATATTATCCATTTATTACAATAATAATTTTCAAATATCCATTCATAATATATATATATATATATATATATATATATATATATATATATATATATATATATATATATATATATATATATATATATTAGATATTGTTTTTGACAAATCTAAATGCGATGGTGAGATCAAACAACCTCGCCCGATTGAGAATATGGGATCTGCGGCTAGGAGAGAGTTGAACCCTTCCATGATTTGAATCTTCAAGTTCAATATTGGTGTAATATGATTTGTATGGTTTGAATAATGAAGGATTTGTGGGCCTTATTTTGTGAAATTAATAGGGTGATAGTTGATAAAATCAATTCATACAAGTCTTATATATGTTTTCTTGAGATATCTTGATTACGTTGGAATTATATTTAACAATTGTGATAATAAATTCTTTACTCATATTATGATTCGTATTATGATTAGCAGAAGTGTACCTAAATTTATTTTTATTTCTTTAGAATTGAAAGATTCTTTAATATTTTATTCATTTAGAAATTGGATGGATCTTCCAATTGATGAGTACGTCAAAATTAGTTTATCTCTGTTCATGGAAATGCAAATAAAAAATTGATTCTACCTCAAATGGGGACTATACCCTTACAAAATAATCATAATGTTAGTTGTTTTGATTTGAATATTTCTAATTTAGTCCTTCATAAAAATAAGAAATTTATTTAGATATCCTCACTTGATATCGGATAAATTATAAATATTTGGTCAAATTTAAGCCTATTTTCTTGTCATTTTAAAAATTCTAGTTACAATATTTTGACATATCTAATACCCATCCTAACACTGTTAAATGTTTGTTCAATTATTTAAGTTGTTATTTAATTTATTTACTATATTCTTTTACACATCATCAATAATAGTATAAACCTAAATTTTCTTAGGTCTCTTTATTCCTCTCCCACGCCTATCGCTTCAATGTTCACCGCCCCCACCGGGGCTTCCCCACCTTGATCACCGTCACTTTCACCTCCGCCATACCAAAACAAATCACTACAGTTGGTGTCAGTTTCAAGCTCCTCTTTTCATGTTCTGTTTTCGACCGTATTTCTCTCATTAAACTTCATCAAGAAACCGCGATACCTTATCCCATCGTCGCTCTCCCTATTATTCCTCTAAATTTATTATATTCATCCATGACCGACTAATAATAACAATATTCATAATAGAAATGATTTTTTGGTGCGTTGTGGATTGGGCCAACAATAATGAAAGTTTTAAAAAAAAAATCATTCTTAAGATAAAATAATCATAAAGTAATCAACATCAATTAACCAAATATTTAAACTTTTACACTGGGACGAATCTATGAAGGTGCTCGGGTGGGCAGAAGCTCATCCAGAAATAATTATATATTTTTTACGGTTCAAATTTGAGTATACTTGTAATTTCTTAAAATATTTCAATATACTTCAATGTTCGTTTATCTAATTATTAAAATAAATGGTAAAACTTACCTTTATCCGCTAGTTTTATTCAGAATTTTCTCGTTATTTTTTTAAGTCCAACCCAATTATTTTTTAAGCCTACCCCAACCCTATTTCCTAGGTCCGTCCCTGCTTCCACGGACATTCTAATTGTGTACTATTTTATTGTGGAGTTATCTTTCATTCATATATGTTATACTTTTTTTTTATGTGGTTCTTTTATGGAGCTAGCTATATTTATTTCATATAGCATATGATATGCAGAGCCGACCCCGAGTTTCTAACTTCCCTAGCCTCGATAGAAATAAAGTTTATTTGTTGTTATTGTCCTAGGTCTGGTATTAAAATTTGATAAAAAAAATTATTTTTGGTGAGGTTTGAACTCATAAAAAAATAAAAAATTCTATGTTTTTATCTTAAACCACTAAACTAAAACATGTTTTGATTTGTATGGTTTGGATCTTCAAGTTCAATATTGGTGTAATATGATATATATGGTTTGAATAATGAAGGATTTGTGGGCCTTATTTTGTGAAATTAATTGGGTGATAGTTGATAAAATCAATTCATACCAGTCTTATGTTTTCATAAGATATCTTGATTATGTTGGAATTAGTTCTAACAATTGTGATAATAAATCATTTACTCATATTATGATTAACAAAAGTGTATCTGTATTTATCTTCTATTTCTTTAGAATTGAAAGATTCTTTAATATTATATTCCTTTAGAAATTGGATGGATCTTCCAATTGATGATGTTATATATATACATCACTAACTTTGATAATTTAATCTAAACAATCAAAGTGGGAGAAATTGTTAGATTAAAGTAGTTAAATAACTTAGGATGATTAGCAAACGATTATAAAATTACCAGGTTTTGATAATTTAGTTTAAATAATCAAAAAGGGAGAAATTATTAAATCAAAGTATTAATTATGAGTGTATAAATAAAAACTTAGTTGTGTTAAATTAACTTTGTGCAGATTGAAGAAAACTGGAAAGGAAAGTTGTCCGGTAGTTAATCAAATTTGGCATTTCATCAAACTTCGGTTTCTACAAAGAGGCGCTTCCGTTTTTTATCTCCAATTCAATATTATATGAGATCAGTATTATGTCAAGAAGCGCTTCCGGTTTTATATCAAGTTCGGTATTATGAGAAGATGCGCATCCGGTATTTAATCGAAACCGGTTTTCTACTAATGAACTTCCAGTTTTATATGACTTCGGTATTTTATCATGACATGTCCGGTAGTTTATCCAAATCGGTTTTTAGATAAACGCCTCTGGTTTTATATCCACTTCAGTTTTAGATAAAGGCGCATCCGGTAGTTTGTGAGCTAACGATTTTTATAACAAATCGGTATTTTACAAAAACACCCGATAGTTTATTTAGATCGGTTTTAAGATAAGCGCTTCTGGTTTTATCTCACCATCGACTCTATATCCAAGCCTTCTGGTATTTTACCAGTTCGGTATTATATCAAGATGCTTCCGATATTTTACCATTTCGGTACTATACAAATGTTCCCAGTTCTTGATCAAATGTAGCATCTAATCAAGCATCCTTTATGGACAGTCTGACACAGCAACATAGACAAACCTAAAAGAATGTCACGTACCAAGACAATTTAAATCCTCTGAGTTGTACGTACCTCGTACACCACATTCCATTAATGAATATTTGACTTACTATCTTCCAATACAGACAAGATCAAAAGAGGATCTTCCCTAATGTACTATTCTAGAACTCAACCAATCAAATTAGGACAGATGTCCTCTGAAGCAAATATGTCCATTGCAGTTTGCCTATTTAAGAAGATAGAGGACAATTTGCTTCAACGCTTAAAAACCCTCTTCTCACCGCTTTCATACCTTGATACAACCGTTCATACCGTTTTACAAGTTTAACACAAGTTTTTCTCATCACTCTCTCAAGATCTTAAAGTTCTAAAAGCTTACAAGTTTGATAGAGTGTTAAAGTTGTATAACATATTGTTCATTCTGTGTGAGTTTTCAGTATTGTAAGTTGACAGAATTTGTTTTTGGTTAACATAGTGTGTGCTAGGAGTTCGGAAACATATAGTGTCTAAGTCCTGGTTGTCCGACTGACTTTGTACAAGTGTTGTATTCAAACCAAATCCTCTAGTGAATATCCTTCTCAAGGTTGTGAAGAAGGGGTGACGTAGAAGTTTTTACTTCAAAAATCCTTAAAATCTCTTGTGTCTTGTGTTACTTTCTATTAATTCCATTCACCCGCTGCTTCAAGTCTAAACAAACAGTTCCACACTTGAACTTTATTCAAGAGTTTGTGACAACTTGTGAAGAATATAAACGTATATTAACTTCTAACAGAGTTAATATTAAAGATAAGTGTGTAAGAGTTCAACATAGTCAAACCTCCATCTCTATTATTGTACCCGATCCTAACAAGTGGTATCAAATCATACTGTTTATATTCTCAAGCATTCGAATATCATCATGTCTTCCTCCAACAAGCCCCCCATGTTCCGTAGTGAAGATTTTATTGACTAGAAGATCCATATGCAAGTGTTTTTTGCCTCACAAGACGATAATATGTGGTATGTTATCACTAACGGCCCGATAAAGATTGAAAATAAAGATGCGAGTAGACCAAAGAAGACAAAAGGAAAAACAATCTTGACAACTTGGCAAAGCACTCTCTATATAAAACTCTTGATAAGAACATGTTTGCAAAGATAAGAGCATGTGCCACTACCAAGGAAGTATGGGAGAAGATCATTCAATTCAATGAGGGAAACGAACAAACTAGAGAGAACAAAATCATGATTGCTACTTAGAAGTTTGATAACATCAAAATGCGTCCTGGAGAAACGATGAACGATTTTGACGTATTCTTCACAAGCATTGTCAATGAACTTTCCACTTTGAGAAAGGTTTATGACAATAAAGAAATCATAGTCAAGGCATTGAAGGCTCTTCCCAACGTTTGGGATGTTATTACAATGGTGATGAGGGAGTCTAGAAACCTCCACAAGATGCGGTTGCACGACATGTTTGATTATCTGAAAGCCCATGAGTTAAAGATGAACTCAAGGAATGAAGATGAGCCTTCATCCTCGATAGTAACCAAGGTGTTAGTGTCCTCTGTGGAGATAGAAGCCCCCTCACCCATCAAGTCAGCTAAGAAGTTTAGTGAAGATGCGATGGCACTACTTGTCAAGAAGTTTGACAAATTTATGAGGAAGAATCAATCCAACCCATCTTTCGGCAACAACAATAACTCTAATGACTATAAGGCTAACATTCGTTGTTTTAACTATGATATTTTAGGTCACTACAAGTCAGAATTTCGGAAGCCAAGGAGAGACAACATGAAGCCAGTTGATCAGAAATAGAAGGAGGATCATAAATCATCCAAGCACAATAAGGATCAGAAATCAATGCTGGCAGAGAAAAGAAAAAGTAAGTGGGCCCAAAGTGATAAAACAAGTGGTAAAACAAATGAACTATCCTTTGAGAATGAGAAGCTCAAGGAGACAGTTCAACTATTAACCAAGGAAAATGAGAGAACCGACTATGTGCTTGTTGCATGGACTAAGTATGGGGATACGGTCAATTAGATGACAAGTCATTAGAGGACTCCCAACTGCAAATTTGGACTAGGCTATGATAACAACAACCTAGACAAGTCATGCAAGAAGTTGAACCCCAAGAAAGGAAAACTTCCTTCCATAAGTTTTGTCAAGGGTACCTCAACTGACACTCAAGCAAGTCATGATGCAGATGAGTCAGTAACTAAAAGGCAACTGAAATATGTGGAGCCAAATAACAAGTCACGGTGGCTTAATCTTGAGAGAAGGAAAGCTAGATAGTAGGGTGGACATGAACATGACAAGGGGTCAATGAGGTATCATCAAAACTCATCCTCAAAATGTTATGACTCATCTAAAGGAAGACATAGGGATATTAAGCCTAATGTAAGTGGAGTTATTAAGACTAACACTGGGAGATCCATCAAAATAACACAAGTATGGATCCCTAAAGGACTGATCAACCGTGGACCCAATTAAATGTGAGTACCACCAAAGGTGTAAATAACTTTATTTTTAAGTTAAACAGATCAGTTGCCTAGAGGATTCAGAGTGGTACTTGGAAAGTGGATGCTTAAGGCACATGATAGGAAACAACAAGCTTCTAACCAACATTGTGAAGGAATTTGGATCAAAAATCACTTTTGGTGATAACTCCAAGGGTAAGACCATGGGAAAGGGTAAGATTGTGCATGGTAACCTCACCATAAATAACGTGCTACTTGTTGAAAATATGTGCTCCAACTTGCTTAATATAAGTCAAATGTGTGATATAGGATATATTGTTGAATTTCATAAGCACGCATGCATAGTCAAAAATCAACATGGAAGTACTCTATTGATAGGGCATAGAACAAGTAACGTTTATAAAGTCAAATGGAAAAAGAAATCACCTAATACTATTTGCATGATAGCTAAGAATGATCAAAATTGGCTTTGGCATAAGAGACTTAATCATCTAAACTTTAAGACTATTAACTATATATGTTATAAAGAGCTAGATGAAGGTATTCCTAAATTGATGTTTTCCAAAGATAAAGTTTGTTCAGCTTGCTAGATGGGCAAATAGATCAAATCAACTTTGAAAAGTGAAGGTAACATTCAGTCTGAAGGATGCTTAGAACTTTTGTATATGAATCTTTTCGGTCAAGTTAAGGTAACCAGTTTATGAGGCATGAGATATACCTTAGTAATTATTGATGACTACTCTAGGTTTACTTGGATTATTTTCTTAGTTTCTAAAGATCAAGATACTCCTAATTTGATTAAAATTCTTAAAAGAATGCAAAATGAAAAATCGGTAAGCATTAATAAAATTAGAAGTGATAGGGATACTGAGTTCACTAACATGACTTTGTCTTCTTACCTTGATGAATTTGGTATTAGACACGAGTTGTCTAGTGTAAAAACTCCACATCAAAGCAGTTTGACTGAAAGGAGAAACAAAACCCTTAAGGAAGCAGCTAATTCAATGATAGTCGACTATGAAGTGGCTCAAAATTTTTGGGTAGAGGCTATCAATACAACATATCATACTCAAAATAGGTCAATGATTAATAAAAAATTTAATAATACGCCTTATGAGATTTATCATGGAAAAGCTCCTAATGTCAAATATTTTAGGATCTTTGGTTGTAAGTGTTACATTCATAACAATGGCAAGAATTATTTGACCGCTTTTGACGCCAAATCTGATGTTTGTATTATGTTAGGATATTTTTCAGTTGGTAATGCTTATAGAGTTTATAATAAGCAAACTCTAACTATTGAAGAATCATCGCATGTTGTTTTTGATGAGTCTGTCGAAAGTAACACTTCTATATTAATTGATTTGTCTAACAGAATGGAAGATGTCAAACTCCAATCTGATAGGAAAGATAAAGTTCAGGTCAACTCAAATATTGCTTCTGACCAGACGACTGAGAATGTTGAAACTCAACAAGATCAGACCGCACCTCAACAAATGACTAATACTCTGGATAACTTTGAGAAAACCGGTCGGTCAAATCTTGATCAACCAACCGGTCGGTCAGAAAATGTTTCGGGACCAAACTTCAAATGGAACATAAATCATCCTCCTGAGCTAATAATAGGTGACCCCTCTGCACTTTTAGTACTGGACATCAATCGTTATATGAGTATACGAACTCTTCTTTCATCTCACAGATTGAACCTAAGAAGGTTAACGAAGCATTGCTTGATCCAGATTGGATTCTTGCAATATAAGAGGAGCTAAACTAGTTCGAAAGAAACAAAGTATGATATTTGGTCCCAAGACCATCTAATCAATCTATCATTGGAACTAGATGGATCTTTCACAAAAAACTTAATGAAGATGGTTTGGTCACAAGGAACAAGGCTAGACTAGTGGCCCAAGGCTACAAACAGGAGGAAGACAATGACTTCGAGGAGTCATTTGGTCCTATTTCCAAACTTGAGGCCATTTGAATTTTTTTAGTATTTATTGCTTTTATAAACTTCAAGGTTTTTCAAATGGATGTAAAGAGTGTCTTTCTTAACGGAATAATTAATGAGGAGGTCTATGTTGAGCAGCCTTCCGGTTTTAAAAATCATGTCTTGATGAGCCACATTTTTCGACTAGATAAAGCATTATATGGTCTTAAGTAGTCTCCTAAAGTCTAGTATGATACTCTTACTAAATTCTTATTTGATCATGACTTTACCATATGTTCTGTTGATAAGACATTGTTTAAATTTATCAAAGATTCTTATATCTTACTTGTTCAAATATATGTTGATAATATTATTTTTGGGTCAACTAACCCTAAGTTATGTGAGAAGTTTTCTAAGATGATGACAGATAAATTCGAAATGAGTATGATGGGGGAGCTAAGCTTCTTCTTAGGCCTTCAAGTTTGTCAACTTGAAAGGGGCACCTTCATCAACTAGGCAAAGTACATAAAAGATGTGCTGAAGAAGTTCGGCACGGAGAGTTGCTTTGTTGCCTCAACACCAATGAGCTCATCAATCAAGCTTGATAAGGATGAAGATGGTCAAAGCGTTAACATCACTTCCTATTGTGGGATCATCGGCTCTCTACTCTATTTAACAACAAGCAGGCTAAATATTCTATTCGTTGTTGGTGTCTGTGAAAGATTTCAGGCTAATCCTAAATAATCTCATTATGTAGCTGCTAAAAGAATTTTGAAATATCTTAAGGGCACTCAAAATGTGGGACTATGGTATCCAAAGGAATACAATTTTAATTTAATTAGCTACTCTAATGTAGACTATGCAGGTTGTAAGGTGGACAGGAAGAGCACTAGTGGAACATGCCAATTCCTTGGTGATCAACTTATTTCCAAATACAGTAAGAAACAGACCTCCATAGCAACATCAATAGTTGAAGCAGAGTATCTTGCCGCTGGCAGTTGCTGTGCTCAGTTACTATAGATTCAACGACAACTGAAATACTTTGGTATCCAGGTTGAGGAATCCCTAGTCTTCTGTGACAACACCAGCGCCATTTCCATAACCTACAATCCGGTGTTGCACTCGAGGACTAAGCACATAGATATAAGACACCACTTCATCTGGGATCAAGTGGCATATAAGCATATCCGGTTAGAATATGTCTCAACCGATCAACAAGTGGTTGATATCTTCACCAAGCCACTCCAAGAGATTAAGTTTTCTTACTTTAGAAACATTTTTGGGTCTTCTAAACATTAACCAAATTTTCTAAACACCACAACATGTATTTAGGGAGAAGGTTTTGCTTTTCAAAATGTTTTTACTACATTTGCTTTCATAAAAATACCATGCATGAATTTAGAAAGAAACCTTCGCTTCTCAAAATGTTTTCCTTACATGATATCATAAAATATTTGTTTGCATAAATTTAGAGGGAAAATGACTTGGTAAATCAATCAGATAGATAAAACCGAACGATTTTCTCCTTTAGAAACTGACCAGATAATTTGACTGAAACAGTTATAGATCAAACCGAACGGCTTAAGTAACTTGGAACTTAGACCGGTCAGTTATTTACAATTTGAAAAAATACCGCTTGGTTAAGTTTTCTCTTTAAGCGGAAGCGTTTTTTCCTCAAATTAAATAACCGATCCCTTGAATACACGTGAAAGTTTGGCTAACTATATGAAAGTTTTGGTAGTCTCATATTCAGATCAAAATGGGACAACTGTCTTATTTTGTCATTATCTGTCTATGTACATTAGCTCTAAAAAATTAAATAGTCATATCTCAAATAACTTGAAGACACGTGTCTCTTAATGTTCAAAAGTATTATTAACATAAGTAACAATTACTTTTCTTTGTCCAATGGACTGTAGGATGGACTTTAAATGACTACCCTCTATTTAATGATATCTTTATTGAGAGTAACTTCCACATCTGAAGCGTTCCAAAATTCCTTTAAATGATTCTAATTTCTATCTTTTATCGATCTAGAACTCCCCTTCACAAACAAAAGTCATATTCCTTTCTCGAAATTAAGAAATGACCTTCTTCGATCGTAATTCTCTACTCATCAATTTCGAATATGTCTCTTCTGTTATGGAAGAACATATGGTTTCAATGTTTGAAACTCTCAAGCTTCAGGCTTGAAGAATTTCCTTAAGGAATCTACTATCATTTTCTAAGAAAGTGTATTTGAGTGTGCATGGATAACAAATGATAGGGTTATCCATGGAATAGTAAGAGGGAAATAAATCTCCCTCTTTGAAGAAACGTTTGCTCAATTCTTTGAACTTTCAACAGAGGAGTTTTCTAACTTCGCCACCTCTCCAAGCGACATTCTTTACGAGATGAAGCATCTATTCTCAAATACCGAGTTACCTATCGAAACTCATGTGATCAAGTCTTCTCCAAAACCTTAGTTCTCGCTTCTCAACGATATTATTTCCAAATCTCTTTTGGATACAGAATACACAAATGTTTATTCTAAAAGATTTTTGAGATGATGGTGGCTATTACCAGGCGTATACCCATCAACAGGTCAAAAGTCATTTTCGATAACTTAGTAAAAATGATCTCCTCCCAAAGAATGTTAATCTGATATGTTGCTCAACTTGGCGACTTCCTTTTCCATCTCAGAGTTCCTGTTGGACCCGGAGATTGCATCAAGCCTTCCTTTGTTTTGACCGATGACCGAGTCTATGAGTATATCGCTAGAGTATAAAGATAAAAGATCAAGAAAAGGCTCCTAGGATCTCAAGGGAATTATTACTTTTTAATATTTCTGAAAAGTGGGGAGGGATTAATGAACTCTTATTTTGTATCTACATTTGTAAAACGCTTTAATTTTCATTGAAGTTATATTCTGATAAGTGATTTTGCTTTATTAAATAAATTATAACTGTTATTCATATTTAAATAATTGTTATAGAATACTCATGATTAATACAATAAATCATAAGGAGCTTTTCTTTGGAATACATTTTTCTTTTCAAAAATGGCGCCTTTTTAACTTTCAATTAAAGCGCTTGGGAAACACGCGCTATGAAAGTGATGGTTCATTACTCATTAATAGAGGTTTGAAACACACTTGTCATGTCCATTTAAAAACACAGTGCATGCCAAAATTTTGCGTCACGTTCTAATTAAGATTTTCCTAAAACCCTAAATTTATATTCGCTCTGCCTTATCTCTAAAACTTCTTCATCTTCTTCATTTCTACTAGACTATCAAGATGGCTAAAGATAATGCCTTCTCTAACAATGTTATGTAGGTAGAATTTTGATAGGATCGGTGTAACCAATAGAGATTGGGGTCTACAAATGATAACAACACACGATAACCGATTCGATTTTAACTCTATTAGAAGTTAAAATCTGTTTCTATTCTTCGCAAATCATTCGAACTCTTGAAACAGTTTCAAGTACGGAAGTGCTCGTCGAATTTGAAGTTTTGAACTAATACAAGATAAAGAACTAAAAGTAAAGAACACATTATGTGTTTATGGATGTTCGGAGCAAATTCTCTTATTTCACCCCTTCTTCCACAACCGGAAGGATTCACTAAATTCTTTGAATCAAATACAGTTTATTGATCTAGCTAAACATTCTGTTGAACAGAACAACCTCTTATCAACTTACAATATTAAGAACAATATTCTCTCAGCTAGATAGTTTTGATTCTTTCTCTCTTGAACTTGGAAGATGATAGAAATCGGTAAGTGTAAGATTAAGCTTGTAAGATTGACAATTTATTGATCAACAATTCAGTAAGTTCATAAAAAAATTGTTTTGGTGAGGTTTGAACTCATAACTAAATAAAAACTCAATGTATTTATCTTAAATCACTAAGCTAAAACATGTTATGTTTAAAATACTCATAAACTTATTTAAGTATCTTATATATTATATTAAATCCACTCCCCATTATGGACTGTCCTAATCCGAAGGTTTGTCGGACTTACCCCTTGGCATGATGATATGTATTGAATTTAGTGAGAAATGTGACCATTATAGGCTAGATATATTAAAAAAAAACTTCTAGAATGAAAACACAGTCATAAGAAAAATGAATATATTTAAAAAAGATCATTTGTGTAGATATAATTTTTCCTATAACACATGTACTGAATTTAGTGACGAATGTGACCACACAACCGATCTGGATGATTTATAAGTACTCAAGTTAATAACTTGTACTTTGTAAAGCAAGATATATATTTTGTTTTAACTGCCCTTATTTCTTATTTTTTAGTATTGATCGTAATGGTAAAGGGGACAATATTTTTTATTTTTATGGTAAATGAAATATTATCGGTGTTCAATGAAAAAAAAAAGTATTTTAAAATAAATAAAGTGAGATATAATGTTTTTTATAATTATATAAACATGAATTTAGTCGAGAAGTATAATTCATTGTCAGCCACTAGAATAGTTATATTTATATATATATTATGTCGGGTATGAATTATTGTAGAATTCAAGTTGTGACGGCTAATCCAAAAACTGGTTTAGAGTGGCTCTATAAATAGATCCTAGCTCGTCTAAGCTAATTTACTCATTATCTTCATTATTCTCCTTCTACCTTAACTACTTTACTAGCCCCATCCATATATCTTAGCTGTTTGCAAATCAAAATGAACCCTTCTCTAGGATACTTTGAGATTACAACAACCCTCTTGTTTATCTTGGTTATTGCTAATTTCTTCCGAATCAACCGCAAGTCATTCAACACGCTAGTTCCCTTTGAATGGCCAATCATCGGAATGCTTCCCGCAGTCATCGCTGGCATCAACCGTGTCCACGACCGTTTTGTCGAAGTTCACACAACCGTCGGACCCACATTCATCTTAAAACCCCCCTTGTTCTCGAATATGAGCATATTGTCGAGTGTGGATCCGATGGACATGCATTACATAATGAGCACGAACATGCAAAACTTCCCTAAGGCGCCTCTCTTCTCCAAAATGTTTGATTTCATGGGAAAAGCTTGGTTCAATTGCGACGGCGATGAGTGGAAGATACAAAGACGGGTGGTCCAAGCGCTTCTCACCAATAACCGCTTCAACCGGTTCTTGGCAAAGACTAGTGCACATAAGATCGAAAAAGGGTTGATACCCGTTCTTGATAACGCTGCTAATGATGGGTCGCTCCTTGACTTACAAGACTTGTTCAACCGGTTGATATTTGACACGTCTTGTAAGATTATAACGGGATACGATTCATGTAGCCTCTCCGTTGAGTTACCGGAGATACCATTCTCGAAGGCAATAGATGAGGCGGAAGGGGCAGTTTTGTTACGTCATGCCATGCCTGAGACAATTTGGAAGATTTTGAGATGGATGAATGTTGGATCAGAAAAAACTCTTAAACATGCATGGGCCATCCTGGATATGGAGATCGGAAAATTCATATCCATGAAAAGGGAAGAACTCGCTAAGGAGATGTACGACCCGATTAAATTGATCAGAGGGTCAGAACAAAAAGCAGAAGGTGCTGACTTTTTGTCGTTGTACTTACACGCAAACGGTCAAATGTACACGTCGATAAAGATCGATGACAAATTCTTAAGAGACAGTATTCTGAACTACATGTTAGCCAGTCGAGACACCACAAGCTCTTCTCTAACCTGGTTCATCTGGTTGGTAATGACTTACCCAAAAATCCTAAACCAGATTAGAGAAGAGCTCAGGTCGGTCTTACCTTCAAAGGAATCAGAAAAACAATACATATTCAAATCCGAAGAAGTCAACAATCTTACATATCTCCATGCATGCATCAGCGAGAGTTTAAGACTCTATCCACCTGTGCCGTTCCAGCTTAGAGTACCTGAAAAGCCAGACATACTTCCTAGTGGAGTTCGCGTAAATCAAGATGATAAAATCATCATGTCGATTTACGCAATGGCGAGAATGAAGTCTATATGGGGGGAGGATTGTTCCGAGTTCAAGCCTGAAAGGTGGATAACGGAAAAAGGAAGTATTAAACATGAGCCTTCATATAAATACCCAGTGTTTAATGATGGGCCGAGGAATTGCCTCGGGAAGGAGATGGCGTTTACTCAGACGAAGATGGTGGCAGCAACAATAATTCATAATTACAATTTGAAGATGGTGGAAGGACATGTTGTGGAAAAGAACTGTTCCATTATATTGTATATGAAGCATGGCCTCAAGGTGAAGGTTTCCAAAAGATGGACCTAGAAACATAAATTGAACTAGTGTAAGATTCTTGAACCTAAATATAAATTATTCGCTTTGTGGTAATTTATCTTGTAATATTTATTGTGATTATTAATGTGATTGGTATTATTTTGAGAAATTGATATTACATTTGTTATATACCATATATCGTCTGTTTACTTTAATTTGCTAGCTATAAATTCATAATTTATCGAAACCAAAAACAAGGAAATAGCTTATTCATTTCCCATTGAACATGGCAATTATGGAAGAAATAAATGTCACCAAATTGCTAGAAATTTCCTTTCTCTTGTGAAACATTGATGATAAGATTACACCAACAAAAACCCAAACAATAAAAGGTGATTGAAACAAAAGGGGATAATTCAGACATAAAGAATCAACTCAAAGTAGTTTCTAATTATGAAAACTATCCAAAAAGATGAACATGTAGCTACCATTTTTATTAAAGTGAATCTTTTCATTAATATATAGGAAAGAATTAAACCACCAAAAATTGAACGACACACTTGAAGAAAAACTGAACATTATAAGACCAGTCGTAAAAGGAGTTACCATAAGTCAATCAAAATACGAAATAACATACAAATTAAAAAATAGAGATCTCATCTTCTTGGGTTTGTCCGTTGAGTGCAAATGAGCTCGGGAACAACCTATTGAGAGGTGTCCTCGAATTTGTTTGGATCTTTACTCGTTGTTTAGAGAGTTTTTGTTTCCTTCCATCCTTCCGGTTAATCTTGATATTTGGTGATATTTTTCGTCTCTTGATTGCCTATGCATTCTCAAGGGAGATTGATGTTGACCTCGACTAACTACATGCTTTTCTTCATGAAGGATTATAGAGCAAGAAAAACAATGAGAATTTTGACTCAACAATTTTTAGAAAAAGTTTATTGAATCCACTCCAAAATCATTTTATCACCAAAAAAATATTTAAATAATGATTATATTTTAAATAGGATAAATATTTTTAATTTATATATATATATATATATATATATTATTTTAATTTTTTAAATTATTAATATTTTTAAATAATGATTTCCTCTAAATATTTTAATAAGATTATTTTTTTATTTATTTATATATATTACTTATATTTTGAAAAAGTAAATAATAATGATATAGAATTAAATCTGTTGAGACAATAATTTTATTTTTAAATCTTATAATAAGATTAATAATTTAAATGTCTATAATATATTATTAAATATATAATATGTTTTTTAATAGTATAATAAATAAATAAAATATCAGTAATTATATAGTTATATATCAAAATAGTTAATCTTATTAAAAATTCCAAACTAAAATTTTAATTATAATATTTTATTAAAATTATTAATGAATTTTTAAAATAATTATTTATAATATTATAATGCAAAAAATTGACCATTCCCGAGAAGAAGTTTTTGTTACTCGAGAGTTGTGTCGTATAACTTACATTTTTCTCGAGTATCAAGTGAGAAGATAAACCAAAATATTAGGATTAACTAGAGTGCATTTAAAAACATAGATTTAGACTAGTTTTGACCTTTTTTTAAAGGTACCGCCTAATTTAGTTCCCGAGATATTAGGAAAAAAAATTCGAGTGTACAAACTTATTTTATAGATTTTTTTGTTTTCAATGTATATGATTTTAAGGAAAATGATTTTTACTCTCGTTCTTTCGTTTCTCATGATCGTTGTGTGAATTAAGAAATTTCTTCATCTACATGACACGATCGTCATTATCTTGAAACAAGGGAGAGTCAAAACGTCATGAACACGTCTTATAATGTGATGACCCTTTAATGTTTAAATGCAATACGAATGCTATTTGTATTAAGCCTAAGCATCTATGTGGTTTTTGTGATGTTTTTAATTAGTGGATATCGTTTTCGGTTTGTTGTGAAGAACCTGTGGATCTTAGTAAGATGATTAAGAAAAGAAATCATATCAATTGTTTGTTGTCATTTATGCACATACATGTTCTTATGGAGAAATAGGCGCACACTTTCCAACTCAACATTTATATTTAAAATGAAAGTATCAAATGTGGGGGTTAGTCATAAATCGTATGAGTCGTTACAAACACTCGCCCCTCATCATTGCCTTAAATAATGTGAACGATGTCTCGACAAAAAATATATTAGAGGTTTTATGTTCAATTAATATAAAGGAATAATGGATAAAAAAATCAAGTCTTCTTTGAGCTCCTTCTTTTCTCGTCTTTTGGTCTTTCACCTTCTTCGTTCTTTTTGGTGTGCCTCTTGTTGCGTCTTTCTTGTCGAGGTCGTCGTCTTCGTGTTGTTCCGCTCAAAAGAATAAAATACATATGGATTGTGGTTGACCGTGACTTTATGACTAAGTCATTTCCTCAAAGGGTGCTATCTCACATAGCTTGAATATCTAGTGATGAAGCCCACAACACCTTTGGTGGGATATTTGAATGGCTAGCTTTGTGGTATCGGTTATAGACCTACCTAAAAACAAACACTAGAGAAAAGAAAATGTTGTTTTTTCCAAAGCCCGAATGTATTTGTGGGTTCCTATCTCAACTATAATGTATACACGTATTTACATAAGTATAGTATGCACATAAAGGCTTTCGACGTGACTTAATTGTTTGGGAACGACGAACGGTTGTGTATTTGGAATCGTAACCGAGATTTTGTCTATATGAAAATATTATAAGAGAGAGTCCACTCACCCCGCTAGAGAACATAAAAATCACCGATAGAGGAAGCGTCACCTCAATAGGTAATTTCTCCTCATTTCCACGATACATATCCCTCAAATGGGACCTCATCGTCGGGGAGAAGGATACATCTCATGTACCTAGGTTCATCCTCTCGCATCATCGCTCAAATTTGGAACAGTTCGTCATTAATCATTAAATAATCTTTGCATATAATACTATACGTGTACAAATGACGTCGCACAACGCACATCGTGTACTACCTCAAAACAAAGGGTGAAGTGCTAATACACATAGAATGAAGAAGTTGGGTGATGTACCATTTTTTGGCATTTACTTATTATTTTTGACTTGTGGATTTTTTTTATGTTTTAGAATTTTTTGTTGAAGGATTAAAATATTATTCTTAAAAATGTCAAATAGTTTATTTAAACTAAGCATCCATTATCCCTAGTAGAGTCGCTAGAAAACTTGTAACATAAAAAATCGATCATTCCCAAGATAGAGTTTTCGTTACTCAATATTCGCACCTCATAACTCACCTTCCTTTCAAGTATCGAGTGAGACGAGGAACAAAAATTGTATGCTTGACTAGACTGCATTTAAAAAATCGTTTTAGACTATTTTTGAATTTTTAGAGTCACCACATAATTTAGGAAAAATATATTTCGCGTGTGTAAACGCATTTTAGAGATTCTTTTCGAGTTAAATGTATATGAATTTGAGGAAACGATTTACATTCTCCTCCTTCTGTTTCTTATCATCGTTGTGTGTATTAAGAAATGTTTTCGTCTAGATGACATGATCATCATTGTCTCGAAGCAAGAGAGTGAAAATGTCATGAACGCGTCTTATGGAGTGAAGACCATTTAATGTCCACATGCAATGCAAATGTTATGTTCATTAAGCCTAAGCATCTATGTGGCTTTTGTGATGTTTAAAATTAGTGGATTTCATTTTTGGTTAATTATGAAGAACTTGTGGATCTTAAAAGATGGTTAAGAAGATAAATCACATCAATCGTATGAAGATCGTGTAGTCTTTTATGCACATACGTGTTCATATGGAGAAATACATGCACCTTTTCCAACTCATAATTTTTATTTGAAATTAAAGTATCAAACATGGGGTTATTCATAAATTGTATGAGTCGTTACAAACACTCACCACTCATACTTGCCTTACAAATGCGCACGATGTCGCGATAAAATATATATAAATAGTTTTATGTGTAATGGATATAAAGGAATAATGGATAAGAAAATCAAGTTTCTTTGAGCTCCTTCATTTCTTGTCTTTTGGTATTTTACCTTCTTCTTTCTTCTTGGTGTACCTTTTGTAGAGTCTTATTTGTCGAGGTCATTGTCGTCTTCGTGTTGTTCTGCTTAGAAGAGTTAAATACATATGGATTGTGGTTGATCGTGACCTTTATGACTAACAGAGTCGCTAGAAAAGCTGTAACGCCTAAAAATGACCATTCACGAGAAGGAGTTTTCAATACTCGATATTCACGCCCTATAACTCACCTTCTCTCAAGTTTTGAGTGAGACGAGGAACCAAAATGGTAGGTTTGATTAAAGTGCATTTAAAAAACATCGATTTAAACTAGTTTTGAATTTTTTAGAGTTGTTGTCGCATATATATACTTCCTGAGAAATTAGGAAAAATATATTTCACTTGTTCAAACTTATTTTAGAGATTCTTTTCTTGGTTAGATGCTTGGTTACACGTGAGAAAGGAATCCCAAATTATGTCTCACGTTCCTGTCATCTTATAGTCTGTACTTTAAAACTTTTGGTGATTTTATAAAATAAATTATTCTATACCTTATCTATTTATCCAATCTTAGGACATTCATTTAAATATAATTTAACTCTAAACATGTGACTAATTTTGTATCATTATGTTATTAAGGCGTGCGTCTATGTCATTAGTTATAATATAAAAAAATGTTAGTACCTATAAACGAGTAGTGAAGCTCGATGAATGTTACCTAAAAAAAGATAAAAAGTTAGTTTATATGGAAATAAAATCCATACAGTTAAATTTTTTTATTCTTATATATATAAATTATTTTAAAATATTTATATCTTATATTTAGATCAAATATATCACTACAAAAAACTGTCGATTTACAAAAAGTGTCCATCAACCATCTTTTCATTAAAAACAGATTAGTAATTGTCTTAGAATTAGTACATAATTTCACAACTAAATTTAATAAAACCACTAAACATTTCAAATACCTAGTATTAGATTTACATTAGTGTTTAAAATAACTGTTTCAACATCATTTCCACTAAATTCAGATATAATTCAGAAAATTCATTTTTTCTGAAACTATAATTAACCATAGTTAATATTTATTTGTCATAAGTTTTGCAATATATGATTTATGAGTAATGATAGAGAGCGGGAAGAAAATGACAAGAAAGTCTAGGGAAATGATGTGTCATTTCCTTAGTGGTTTGAAAATCTAAAAATTCTCTCTCCTATTAAATTTTCAAACCATTCAGGAAATGACACATCATTTCCCTAGACTTTCTTGTCATTTTTTTCCCGCTCACTATCATTATTCATGTTTTATTAATAAATCAATTATTTTAAAATAGAAAATTCAATAAGATGAATCTATTAAATAATAAAAATATATTCAACATAAACTATAATAACTACAAAATTTTGAGTTGCTCATTCGCAATATCTAATATAATGAATATATGAAAATTAAGTAATAAACTTTGTATATTTCTATGATAAGTATATTCAACAAAAACTGCAATATCTACACTATCTTTATGAAACATATATTTAACAAAAAAAAATTATAATACCTACACTATCTATATGAAACGTATATTCAACAAAAACTATAATACCTAAACTATCTATATAAAACATATATTCAACAAAAATTACAACACCTACACTATATATATGAAACGTACATTCAACCAAAACTGCATTAGTTTATAAAATTACGTAATGCAATATTCTTTGAAATAATATATTAAATTTTGTAATGCAATACTCTTCAAATATATATATATATATATTTATAATTTTCATAATCAATTACAAATATGGCTGCAATTCGATTTATATTATTTAGTTTAAAATTCTATTTATATTACCCAATTTTATATTTCGTATATTATAGCACTATCATTTGCATTATACTTATGTAATTTATCTGCAACTTTCTTTGTATTATCATAACTAAAATTATATTATTGATAATACTAAAACTATACCTTTAATTACCTTATTCACAACTTTGCATTAATATTAACACTAACTTATATAGTAGCGTGCTGAGGTTGGAGTGTCCTAGTGATACCGTTCATAACATTAATTGAGGTTCTTCCAAGGGTTGCTTTAGGGATCTTTTATTGGTGATTATCCTAACAAGGATAACTATTTGGGAATCATGTTTTATATATCTCAATAAAGTATCCATAAAAAGAAAAATCGGGAAAGAAAAGCTCTAGAGATTTCAGGCGATATTTATGGCAAAAATTCCAATCAAAAGAAATTAAATTTCATTAATTGATCTTCCTTTTCTTGATTCCATCAAATCTTTCTATGCTCCTTTCCATCTTTTTTGTATCCATGTAACCCACCACATAATCTATCAAACTATCATTAACCAACAACACTTCTTTTATATATGAAATCAATAAAAACAAGAAAATAAGTAACAAAACTCAAACAGGGTAACATATTCATAAAAGATCAAAAGATTTACAAATGAAATATCTTTCGCTCATTTCTTGGACAACATGGATAGTTGTATTATTGATTGTTTGCATATCCTTTAAGAGAATATGCATTCCATCAAAAAAGCTGGGATTTTTTGTTGGTATTAGTCTTCATAGCCTCCATTTGAGTTTGTAGACTTACTATTTACAAAATAGTTTCTACAAGCTCTAACTTTACCGTTTAGTTCTCACTATCGGAGGTTAAGTCGTAGCAAGGAGTATCCTCACCGTTTAAAACCAGTCGATAAGTGGAGGAGCTAGGATTCATTGAAAGCAATCGATTGAGAGCAGAATGAGTAGAAACTTGATGAAGATTTGATAAGATAATAAATCAATAGAAAGAGTTTGATAGAGAGAAAAATGAGATGATAAAAATATTAAAGATATGAGAATATAACTTAAAGAGAGTGATAAAATGATGAAAATAAATAAATGAGAAGATATTTTGACTAAAATAATGAAATGATGGCGTGTTAGAGTAGAAAAGACACAAGTGGTTGGCCGAAATATTGGTGAAAAAAGAATCGAGGAGACATAATTTAATAAGAATCGCAACTAATTTTCCATTGAATGTCTATAAATATTTTTAAAATTAGAATTTATGTAAAAATTCATATAGTTCAATGCACATTATAATGCTAAAATAATATATATAATTGTTAATATGAAACGTATTACTAATAGATTTCTAATAGATGTTTTCAAATTTATTAAATATTATGGCAATGTAGTGTGCAATAATATGATACCTTACAACTGCAGAACTTTTTGCGAAAAATTATATAATGTTTAATGCAAAACGTAATGTTAGTATATTAAGAATATGTCGAATAATATTTTCAAAACCAATAAATATTAATGCAATTTAGTTTTGCAATAATATCATGATACCATTGTAGAACTAGTTACGAAGAGATTATATATAAGACTTAATACTATTATATACGAATATTTCGAAAAATATTTACAAAACTATTAATTATAATTATAATATAGTTTGCAGTAATACATTAGAATAGAATTGCAGTATCAGTTGCGAATAAATTATTATTTGTATTAATGCAATATATATTACAAATTTCATTATCAAAATTAGCTTAGTTACTTCAGAATTTAGTTTGTAATAATAACAATCTTATTTATATAATATTTGTTACCATAGTTAATGAAAATATATTTTATTGTAAAAATGTTTTTGCAAATATTGACATTAATATATGTTAGTAATATAATCATTATTGGCTACTTTATTACTAAATTAGTTACAAGGATATACTTTTAAAAATTTAGAAAAATATTAAATTTTTCTATTTTTAGTGATATATTTTGTAATATATATTTTCCAGATTATATTTTTCGTAAAAATACGTTTTGATTGAAAATAGAGTTGTAAGATTTGTAATATTTCAATTTTTATTACAATGTGGATTGTAGTTCTTAAAAATTTGCAATAAAAAATTGTTGCACCTATATATTACGATTTGACAATTTTTTTTTAGTGTATTATAAATATATGTACACATTAATTTTGTATAAAATGTTATATAATATAATGTAACAGTTGGAAATTCTAAACTAATTTTATAAATTCTTTTAATGAATTAAAATTAGATTGTGTTTAATAAAATTAAACTCACATAAAATTCAAACATGAATTAAAGGATGAAATTTGATCGAAATTTATAATTTGAATTAATTAATTTAAAATGCCTTGATAACTAATTAATAAAATGTTGTTAATATCTAATATAACTTACATAACTTTATTATTATTAATTGTTTGATAATTTAATATTATTATTAACAATTGAAAAAAAACCATGTAACGTGAGTATTGCAAAATAAATGTCTTAATTAATTTTGACAAGCAATTATCCTTCATTAAGAAAAAAATATTAAGACAAATGAAGATGCAAACAATGTCAACCGTTGGGTCAATTGATAATTTAATTAACGGTTTATTATTTCAATAATGTAAATAGGCATTCTATCACACACCATCTCATGTACAAAATACTTCATCCTCTTATATTTTCTCACACTAGTATTCCAAAAACTCTCTTCTTGTTTTGTGAGTGTTTTTCGAGTTCTTTGCTCGATATTTTATGTTGAAACCCGGTGATAGTGATTCCAGTTTAGGGTTTAAGGTTTATGGTACATTGATCAAATTCGATGTGTAGTGATTCTAGTGAAAAATTACTACTAGATTCGTTGTACTCTAGGAGATAGTCATCTGTGATAAGCTCTAGCGCAAGCACAAACGGGAGACGATGAACTGTTTTAAGAGAAATGTGTTAAGAACATGCCTCGAATCAACATCTCAATCGGTGATTTCGTTCTTCGTATATTTAATTTAATTTTATATATTTGTAACATCATATGTATATATATTTCTGCTTTTTTCAAGACACGATTTTTAACAATCTTTAAACAACTTCATTTTGCTAAGCTATTTAAGAGTTCACGCCTTCGATTATTCTTTTGTCTTTGATGTTTCAGAAATACGAGCTGCAATGTTGCAAAAGAGATGATGCTCATTTCAAAAAATTATAATGATTCATCTTAAGAAATAAAAATATATCAAGAAATAAAGATAAGTCTCTATTGTATATAGATATGTTGATTATTAACACATTTGTTCTTATATGGTTAAAGTTTAATTTTATAAGCTCATATATTTTGATATAATTTTTTTCTCAAGAAACATTAACATGTGTACTCATTATACAAATGTTATATAGAAAATATTAGAATAAAATAATTTAATTTGTTCTAGTTTTAATTAAAGAGTTGATTGGATATTAAAATTAGTAATAATAATGAATGAAAATAAGAAAGTAACTAATATGTTAGCTTTCAATTTTATGAAAATTAATGGTGTTAACATTAATTATAATTGAACATATGGTTTCAGTTTTAAAATAATTAATTATAATATATATACATTTTTAAATTAATTAAGTGTGTTAATTAAAAAATGTGATATTATGATTGATAACTAAGAAGAGATAATATATTTATTTATATAAGTTCATATATATTGTCTTATATATTAAATTTTGATTATGATGTTAAGTTATCGTTTTAAATGTGTATATATTCATTTGTTGACAAAGTTGAGTCAAATATGAAGAATAAATTATCTATAGAAAGAAGACAAAAGGTTGTAAAAGCGATAAAACGATGAAAGAGTGTGTTGGCGCAACGGTTCGAAGTTCGGACGCAAGTATGCAAGGAGCATGTCAGGTCACTTTTTTAAATCCTAATTTGAAAATGATTCATTTTATAGAAATCTCATTTGCTAAAATGACTATTGTCATGGATGTTAAATATAATTCCAATTTCTTATGTAGAAATTATGAGTTGAATGAAAGTAGTCAATGACTTCTTTATAAAAGAAATCAAACTAGTTAAAATGACTTTAGTCTTCATTGATATTGAAACAATTCAAATTTATTGTGTAGAAATTATGAGATGAATGGGATAGTCAATGATTTCATTGTAAAAATCACTTGTTAAAATTACTCTAGTCGTTGATGTTGAAATCATTCAAATTTCTTGTGTAGAAATTATGAGATAAATGAGCTCCATTAAATTATTTTAATCATGGATGTTGGAATCATTCTAATTTATTGTGTAGAAATTATGAAGTGAATTGGGGACTTAAAAATTTCTTATATAGAAATTTAATTTACAAAAATGACTTTGTCAATGATATTTTGAAGTATTTTTATTTCTTTTATAGAAATTGTGTGATTAATTATTATATGACATAGAATGAATGTCACTTGTGTTATGACTCATTATATTAATTCATTCAAAGAGAGAACTATATGAGTTGAAATTATTTTCGCAAAAATTATCTCGGTGTGAAAGATCCACCTATATTTGTTTTGAGCATTGTCGTTTCACGTGTATTATCGGGTTAAAGCACGATAATATAATTAATTCGATTAAGTCATGAAGTACATTTGTAATTATATATTGTGTTGCTAACTGATTGCTTATATATATAACATGTATATTAGCTAATAATATGATAACTTGTGTTAGTTCATAATATTTATGATTAACTAATTATTTGTATACATACGTGATTAAAGATTATTGTATAACTATTTTAAAAAATTTTAAATATTTTAATAAATTATGTGACTTTTAGTATACAATAACTCATATAAAAAGTTAAAATCATCATTAATTAAGAAATTGACGAATTGATGACATTAATAATTATTTATAATAATTAGTTAATTTTGTATTTGATTAAAAATAAATTGTCAACAGTCTAATTAATTGTAATAATTAATATTTTAATTAATTATAATAATTAGTTATTGATGTATTTCATAAAAATATTTGTTTAATAATATATGAAGTAATTATAATATATATTGATATATTAAATAAATACAACTAATTTGATATTTTTGATGGACATAATTTGATATTTTTGAAATCAAATAATTACAAGAAAAAGTCTTGTTTGATTTATGAAATAATGTGGCAAACGTGCCGATAATATGGGATACAAACGTGCAACCGAAAATATAAGATTAAACGATTTCGGTCAAAGATGCTTGAAAAATTATGATTTCTTTTGTAGAAATCATGTGATATGCTGAATATTTATTTGATCTAATATCCTAATTTCTTTTATAGAAATTAAGTGTTGAAATAAATAATTTAATTGAGTAAATATTTTTAATTTCTTATGTAAAATTTATGTGAATAATGATTTATATATGAATAAACATTCTAATCTCTTGTATATAAATTATGTTTTATTCAATTAA